>NC_140593.1:95562451-95825162 GCF_964204655.1 Triturus cristatus
ATAGTTAGGACCACGTTTCCATAGGAAAACCTCAACATTCTATTTTGAATAACTTTGGCGCCGGTCGACGAATCCTCGCGAATTTCTCAAAATAGGTGGGGCGCTACGGTCCGCTCCTACCCTGAAAGTCTCGGGGGGATTCGTCAAGCGGGGGCTGAGATAAAAGGGGGGTCCCAAAACGCGTTTTTCCCATGCATTTTTCCATAGGACCTTTAGAACGAGCTACAGCCCGAATGGCTGAACAGAATTACTCAAAATTTGGCAGAGAGGTAGTCCCTAGGTCAAGGAAGTGCCTTTTGTAGGTTTGGTGTAAATCTGTTCAGTAGATTCTGAGAAAATAGCCTTTAAATCAATATATATATCTGAGCCAGCTTACGGTACGCTTACGGTACGCTTACGGTAAGCGTACGGTGGCGTGCGCGAGCGCGATTCTGATTGGCTCTTAGATCTTAGTAAACATTCGAATCGGCCGAAACCAGGAAGCGGCGGCCGCCATTTTGTCTCTCGCACTGAGAGAGATTTTTAAAATCGGAAGCCCAAAAACATGTAAAGGGGCTATTTTGACAACTCCCTCCCACATAGTCATGCTGAGGGAGTCCCCAAACATCCCCCAAGTGCAAAAACGGTTTTATTTTTTTTTCGGCAATTTCGCGGGGTACGCTTACCGTACGCTTACGGTAAGCGTACGGTAAAAAAATAAAAATAAAAAAAACACTATCCACACTTACCCCACCCCCTGTGCTTTTGGTGGCCGAAGGCCACCAAATGTGCTGGGCTTATTACAATGGAAAAAAACACTATCCACACTTACCCCACCCCCTGTGCTTTTGGTGGCCGTAGGCCACCAAATGTACAGGGCTTATTATAAGGGAAAAAAACTTAGCATTTAAAAAACCGTACTAATTCACTGAAAAAACCATAGGTTTCACACACGTTATAGTTAGGAATTAGCATTTAAAAAACCTTGCAAATTCACTGAAAAAACCATAGGTTTCACACATGTTATAGTTAGTGGAAATTTTACTGATAAAAAACCAATGAAATTGCCCCGTTATAGTTAGCGCAGGCAACTATAACTCACGCGACCGCAATCCTCTGCTGATGACATATGTGTCTTTATGAAAAAAAAATATTTGTAATATATGTACAGCTAAAAATGTATGGAAGAAGACATGGGCAAATAAGTGTCTAAATACAGTATTAGCATCAGCAGAGGATTGCGGTCGCGTGAGTTATAGTTGCCTGCGCTAACTATAACGGGGCAATTTCATTGGTTTTTTATCAGTAAAATTTCCACTAACTATAACATGTGTGAAACCTATGGTTTTTTCAGTGAATATATATATATATATATATATATATATATATGTATATATATATATACATATATATATATATCACATAGGCACTGAGGTGGATAAATAAGTATTCAACATCAATTGCTCAATGACATGCTATTGTTTGTTAGCTAAGGTTAACCTCTCATTGTTAGCACTGGAAGCCCAGTAACGGGTTCGCACTATGTGATATATTTGCTGTACATACAAGCCAACAAATATGCCATTAACCTTACCATTGTAGTGACCATTGACTTCGTATTTCTTTTTCTATGGCCATGGTTTACAGCAGTGGTGAGATAGAATTTTAGAAGTTAAAGATGCCCAAACCTCTCTTATACAAAAATCTGAATTTTTCTTTAACATTGGCGACACTGCGCATCTGCCGCGCAAGGCTTTTTCCCAATGTAAGCGTTTTTTCATCTCGACAGCGACCATAGTAAATGGGAATAAAATTCCGCCCTGATGGATGTTTGGTGTGTCGCGCATAGGGCATGTCTCATCTGTTCCAGCGAGGCATGCCAAGCCAGCAATATTAGTGGCATTTGAATGTTTTTCTTATTAAGAAGAAAAATGGATGCCCGCATCAATATCACCGGCTCCTGGGATGGCGGCTAACGTGCTCTGCCTGCAGCTCATTGCAGAATCTTTCACCGCGACTGGGTGGTGGCGGGGGCTGGTGGACAGGGTATTAACTGGCTATGGTGCCTTATTCTCCCTGAATTAGCAAAAGGCTGTTACAGCTCTCCAGATGAACGCAAGAGCCGGAGAGAAAAAGAGTGGGGCTAGAGGCCTGATTACAACATAATGGAGTGTGCCATATTTGTCTTCATGAAAGATGGCCTTGCTTTGCCTTTTCCCATTTTACAGCCGATGCTCTCATTCTTTTAATGAAGCTGGGCTTGCAAGGTTCTTCGAGGGGAGATGAGATGACACAGGAGCGATGGTCGTCAAGCGGGCTGAGAAATGGCCCGTCAAGAAGGTGCGAGCCAACTTGTCTTTTTTATCAGGAGATTGGACCTGCTGAAGGCTTGTGCCCACACGGCAGCCATTTTGTTTTCCTCCATCAGCCTCATCATACAAGCTTCTAGCAGAAGGGCTCACGATTAAGCTGTTCAGCTAGTCACCTCCACTCGGATTAGACAGTAACCTACAAGGAGCCCTGTGCTTGGTTTAATAATGGCCTCTTGAGGTGTGCAGGCGTGCCGGATTTGGCCAGTCCCGGTTTTTCACCACCTGTCCTGACAGATTTCTGCAAATGAAGCGCAAGTTGCAGTTTTCAGAAAGGGTCCACTGAAGGTAGAGGGAGACACGTTTTTTTCTGTTTCAATGCAGGCCGAGTTAGCAGCTCTTATCAGAAAGCAGGGGCGTAGCTACACCTAGTGCCGCCCGTGGCGGTCCTCGTGTTTGCCGCCCGCAGCGGGCGCATCCATGAGCGGGGGTGGGGGAGTAGGCCGCTGCCCCAAAAACGAATGCCGCTGGCGGACTGCACCTCCGCCTCACCCTTGCTACGCCACTGCATTTAATGTGAGTCCCTTGTGCCTCGTTGTCTGTGTTTCTATGCTGACATTTAAGGCATTCTAGCTATCTCAGCTGATGTAAAAATTGTAGTCCTTCTTCTATCTTTGCTAAACGACCCAGTTTTTGTTTTTCAAAACCTGGTCACCTTACTCTAGTCTGCCTGCTTCTTTCTATAGTCGGTGGCAGGGACATGAAGCAGGCAGACAGTGAGCCTGTGATCTGCATGCGTCGGGTGAGGTAAGAGCGACTGATGCTAAAAATCATATTTCTCACATGCCATCGAGCCTCAATCTGGGCTTGCAAAGCACTGGCGTATGACAGATTGAAGAAAATCCCTGTCCATTTCTCTCTAAGGCCCACGGTCCGAGCTGCATGGTACTGGACACGGTAAAATCACATGCAGTTTCCAGTTACCATGCAGGAAATCCGCCCAGTACAATCCAATTATAGGTTAATCCTCATGGACCGGGGAATTGTCCTGTGGGCCCTAATTTTCCGGACGTAAAATCACAGAATTCCCATTTCTGACTCTGAGAAGTTGAATGCATACATTTACCACATGTTTTGGGCAGGTGGTAAATGTATGTGGGGACTCTGGGTGAAGTGAGGGGCAAAGGACGGATTGGAGGGAAGAGGGGGTTGTTCTGGCAGGGGGAGAGCACTGTATACTCCTACCATCAGGAAAAAGCTGGAAATGGGGCTTAGCTGCGTCTGCAGCCAAAGCCTCATATGATTTTACTGGAAAGAATTACCATATGGTAAAATCGGTCACGGCTCACCCAGATCTGGAGGAACAGGTTTGGAAAAACCGACACACTTGGAATCAGGTGAAGTGGAATTGAATGAATGGATGAATGAATGATGCTATTTATAGAGCGCAACGTTCACTCCGGGGAGCATCATGGCGCTGCTGGAAAGACTGGGCAGGGGCTGTGGTGAGGAATTAGAAGGACCCACTGGTGGGAGGGTCAGATAAGTGATAGCACCAACTGGTCTGGGGCCACAAAAGTCCAGGTTTTTATGAGTTTCTTGAACAGAGGTTCAGACTGAGCCGGTCTCAGATGGGTGGGCGAGGCATGCCATGCTTTTGTTCCCAGGACTGCCATCGACTTTCTTCCTCTAGATGAGAGGTGGAAGGCAGGAGGTGCCAGGATATTTTCAGAGGATGATCGCAGGGGCCTACGGGTAATATATGGTTTGATTCTGGTTCTTAGGTACGTTGGTCCTGAGTCATTGAGGGTTCTGAAAATTATTACTAGGATTTTGAAGAGAATCCTTTTATGAGTGGGCAGGCAGTGGAGGGTTTTGAGTGCTGCTGCGGCCGAGGACCTCCTGGGTGGTCTTAATACCAGCCGGGCTGCCGCGTTCTGGACGGTCTGTAGTCTTATCAGTACTACCGTATTTGCTCCTGCATACAGGCTGTTGCAGTAATCCAGGCGAGACAGAATTAGGGCTACTGCCACGTATTTTCTGGCTGTCAGACGAAGCATGTCAAAAAACCTTTTTAGTGTTTTTAACATGTGGAAGCACATGCCCACTACTGAGAGCGCTTGCTGGTGGAAGGAGAGTGTATGATCGAATCAGATCCCCAGGTTTCTCTCAGTCTATTGTGTTAGGGGGTGGTGCTGTATCAGTCGGCCGCCATTGTTTGGGCCTGAAGATGTTGGATTTACAGCATAATCTCTGTTTTTTGCCTGTTGAAATTGAGGTGGTTTGCTTTCATCCAGTCCATGACTGCGGAAAGGCAATTCTGGTATTTTTCTTCAGGTGTTGTGGAATTTTTGTCCAGTGTGAGAATTAGCTGAGTGTCATCTGCGTATGAGATGTACTGAACGTTAGGCCTGGGCGAAAATTTCGTTCCGTTCGCGGAAATTGCGATAATTTGACATTTTCGCGTTCCATGGAGAGCGCGAAAATGTCAAAATTTCCGGTTTCCGCAGCTTGGCGATAATTTGTTTCTTGCTCGCGCTGTAAAATAATACATTCTCGCGCGCGCACGATCGCCTTACCTGAATCCCTGCGTTCGCTGACAAGTTTTCTTAATCCGGTCGCGTTCTCCATGAGATGTATTGTTTTTAGCCATTTGCGCTGTCTCGCGACAGTTCGCGCCCGCAGTGACGTCATGCGTCGCGCGATCACGTCTTTCTTCTCGTGATCATGCACCGCGAGACAACTCAAAACAAGATGGCCGCGCCCGCAAGCAACCACATGGGTAAATTGGCGACCCGCAACCATGCAGAAAATCTCGCGAACATGCCGGAAAAAAACTTCCGCATCTTCGCGATATTTCCGCTTGTTTGCGATAATTTTAAACATTTTCGCGATAATTTGCGAAAGTTCATTTCGCAAATTCCGCCCACCCCTACTGAACGTCAAAGGATGCAATCAGATTGAGTGAGTAATAGTCTCATATAAAGATTAAAACGTGTTGGGCTCAGGGCAGAGCCCTGGGGGACTCCAGAGAGCAGTTGTTGTCAGTTGATTTAAAGTTGCTTACGGTTACTATTTGTCTCCTGTGATCCAGGAAAGAGATTAGCCAGGCCAGGGATTTGTGAGAGATGCCACATTCCCCGTGTCTGTCTGCCAGGATGTCATGAGAGACGGTATCGAACGCAGCCGATAGGTCCAAAAGAATCAGTACTGCATTTTTACATTGGTCTAAGGCAAATTTTAAGGTTTCTGATGTATGTAGCAGCACTGATTCTGTTGAGTTTCCAGGCCTGAACCCAGATTGCTTGGGGTGCAGAAGGTTAGCTTCTTGTAGATAGGTGTTTAGTTGCGTATTGGCTAGCTTCTCAGTAATTTTACTCAGACTTGGTAGCAGCGAAATTGGCCTGAGGTTGGAGAGAGTCGCCGGGTCTGGCAATTCTTTTTCTTGGAGGGGCCGACCGAAGCTATTTTCCAGTTGTCTGGTACTTTTACTTTATTAAGAGGGGAATTAATTATACTGTTGATTATGGGGTTTATATAAGCATGTAGAATTTTTGGAGGGCAAGGATCGAGGGGGGACCCTGATTTACATGCTAGAATGGCATGTCGGGACTGTTCCAAGCTAATCTCCTGGAAACGGTTAAGCCCATTTCCATTTTCGAGGGCCCTTCTTTCTGTGGGCGGGGCATTGGTGGTCTTAAATTCCTTTTCTAGATCTTTGAATTGCTTGAGATGTTTCTACTCTGCCTGACTTGTAATGAGGACCCAAGTGTGGGATATTGAACTATGAGATGCTTGTGTTTCTCTGCTCATTTACTTGAGTCAAATATGTGAAGCTGCTGAATTTTTACAGGCAAGCAGTGGAGACGCAAACAATGATTCCAGGGCTGTAGGCGCTATTTTTGTAATTTTTCACTGCACATCTCTCTATACTTGTGTGGCTTTCGCGGCTAACGGAATGTGCAGGCGGGCCACAACACTTGTTATTGACCCTTACACCTCTTATGTACCTTACCCAAAGGCGATGACTGATGAGAAAGGTAAGGACAATTCTTAGCGGTAATATCTTCCTGCACATTCGAGAATGCTATTGGCACATTCATGCCCTATTTATCTAAGTAAATATAGGCTGATTAGCTTTCTGAACATTACATGCAGCCAGTATTTCAAGTGTGCTGTACCGAGAAACTGATTTGACAGCAGAGGCCAGGCATTAGAGAGTACATTGTGAGGATTCTGATTGGCTGCCCCACTGTCAACATTCTAAAGCACAAGTTAAACTAGAATCCAATGCCTTCATCCAAAATTGGAAGCACTTGTTGAAGGAACAGATATTGCCAGGGGGAAACATCCATTACAACAGAGTCATTACATCGCACTGCTTTTACAACACGACTGCTACAGCGCAACTGCCTTTACATCACATACCATTACAACGCATGTCACTACAACGCAT
Organism: Triturus cristatus; assembly: GCF_964204655.1. Lineage (NCBI taxonomy): Eukaryota > Metazoa > Chordata > Amphibia > Caudata > Salamandridae > Triturus > Triturus cristatus. Next base: position 95,569,196 of record NC_140593.1, read on the forward strand.
GCCAGTACAACGCATGCCATTACAACGCATTATTAGGTAAGTAATGGGGAATTTTAGGTTTTAGGGTGGGTATGGGTTTCGGGGTAGTTGGGAATAATAATTTGTACCCCTCCGCTATCCAACACTTTCCCTACTGTGGCACTCACTGGAGTGGGAATAGTAATTTCACAAAATATAAAACTATGATAAATAAGTATCATAAATATCATAAATAAGGGTGTGCACTAGCATTCCCTATGTTTGGATGCCAACATTGCATGCAGATCTTCTAAGGGTTTGGCCAGGGGAGAGCTGTGACCACTCCTTGCAGTGGTGGCTATAATTTCATAACCACAACTCTATCACCTCTCTGACAGCCAGTGTATGGGTACAACCTTTCTTTTAGTAAACACAAATCTTTTGCAATTCGTACTGTATGTGAGCAATTTTTTATCACAAATATTTCAGCCGTTCTGTTTTTGGCACAGCATTCAATTGTTTCAATTTGTTGTGTTGTATTTATTATATTAAATTAATTATTTAGATAATATCTATGTCCCTAAATGCCTATAACAGCCTCTTCTGCTTATAAATACAGGTTGTTCTTAAGTAAGCAATGCATTACATTAGGATTTTCTCAGGTATAGTTCACAAGAGAATTCCCTAATTCTGAATATCATCCTGCATCTTTCTTTATGATACAAACTTGTTGTAATACATTAATCGGTGTTGTGATGAAACCATGAACAGAGGGGTGAACAGAGAAAGTTCAAATTTGTATACTGAGACTAAACTGCATGTAGAGTCTCTTTTACTTTGCATTCTTTAATGATCACTTGCATTTTAAGATTAAAAAATAACAGAATCATTAGTCAAACTCCGTACTATTATGTGCAACTTCAAAATGTATTAAAATAAGATAGTAATGCAAATATAGATTCATATTGGACCTGTTCATGTTTCTAGCTAAGCAATGCCTTTTTTACTATTTTAAAAGCAGTTGAGGTCATTTCTGGGACTAAATAGAGTGTCCTTGATGTTATTCTTGATAACTGTCTCTTATATTAAAGGTTTGTTGAATATTTCCAGTATCTATGTCTCTAATCTTAGCTGCTTCTATAGCAGTTTTTTTGTGTTATAGCCATCACTGTTAATTCAATTAAACCTTGTTTGTTTTGTAATATATCTATATGCTGTGCTATAACTTCGAATGAATAGTCGTTTCTGCAATCTTGGCAAATGTTTTCTATACTACAAGTGGTAATATATATTCTGTCATATGTTGTATTCACTCAATTTGCCAGTGGCCATGCTATGCTTTTTTTTTTGTCCTCATTCGCCTCAGACCATAGTGAGCAAACTAGCCGCCTGTACCTTGTACGTTATTGGGGAAGGCAAGGCAGGTGGGAAAACACCCACCTGCAGGTACATCTGTGTACCCGAATGGCACAGCCCCTAATGAAAGGGCACGGTCACTCTCCAATATAGTCCAGGTAGCACTGGCGGCTTTTGATGTTGGCGACATAGGAACGGGGAGTCTAGAGAGATCCACAGAGGCATAATCATAGGACCCAATAACCGTTACTGGAGGATACAGCTTTTAGATTTCTTATCCATTCTCACATATCTCAGCATTTGACCATCTCAGTAGAACATCTCAAAATGCTTTCTTCTTCCTACTCTGGGTGCCACTCAAATCCAGCCTGGATATTAAAAAAACTGAGGACAGCCACTTAGCATGCAATGGAGGTGAGCATTCAAGCCATTTATTTTACATATTTGCCTCCTGGCCAATAGCATTGCGTAGAACCTTGCCAGGCCCGTAACTTCGCTGGATATCCCAAAAATTATCAAGGAAAGGCTTATTTGAATTTGAAGACCAAAGATATCTGAGATAGTTTTACCCACTTTTACCCAAAAGTCTGCAATGGCCGGACTCTTCTTAAACATGTGTAAATCGGATGCTTTCTCCAAGCCGCATTTCTTGAATCTGAGTGGGGGCCTATCCGTAATCTTTGACAACTTTAAGGGGGTTAAATAGGCCCTGTGGATTGTGAACAGGTGGTTTCTTCTTAGCCATGCCGGTTTAACTATGGTGAACAGAGTGCTGAAAGATGTTTGATATAGATGTTCTCAATGTTCCTCCAGTAGGCAGGCACCCCACAGTTCCTCGGCCAGTTTAAAGTCCCCATTGATTGCCTCTTCGATGTTCCAATACCAAGTGGAGACCTCCTTCTTCCCTCTAGGTCTTTCCACCAGCTGTTCCTCTAAGGTGTTACCTATGCCTATAGATGATTTCAGGTTTTGGACCCAGTTTTGAAGCTGGATGTATTTAAATTTGGAGATTCCCCCCTCCAAAGTAGTATGAAGCATTTACCAGGGTAAAAGTGTGCCCTCTTGAGCTAGATCCCCCCACACCTTCAGCCCGGCCTCTCTAAGTGGCAGTGCTAGTTTGTCCTTCAGGCACTCCGGTGCACCAGGGGAGTCCCACAAGGGGGCCAAACTCGAGAAATAACTAAGGCCTGTCAGCCTTCTAATATTCGCCCATGTTCTTGCGATTCCCTGTAAAACTTTTAACTTGATCTACTTGAAGAATTTTGGTTCTCCGAATTCAAACAGGAAACCCTCCTGGGAAAGACTAGTGACCTTTAGCATTGCTGAGAACATAGCCCCCACCCCAGCACACTCCGGAGTTTTTAAAACCATCCTGGAATGGGATAGTTGGAAGGCCCAGGCATAATATTGCAGGTCCGGCAGCGAGAGCCCTCCCTTCTCCCTCCTATGTCTCAACTTCTTCCTGGCGATTCTGGTCCCTTTATAAGCCCATTTAAAGGAATTGATAGCCTGCTGAAGCTTGTCTATAGGTGATTTATCAAAGTGTAGTGGAATAACATTAAAAAGTAAGGTGTTTTTAGGAAGCACTACCATCCTGACCAGGTTTACCCTGCCAAATATGGATAGGGGTCGGTGGGAGCAGCTCTTCATGAGCCTCTGACACTCCTTTGTGACGTTGGCCAGATTGGTCTCTGAGATTTTGTTGATGTCCTTTACTATTCTGATCCCCAGGTACGTCATGTCTCTCTTGGTCTGCTGTTGACATACCCCCAAGTTCCATGACATAACCTCAGTCTTCGCTGCATTTATCTCATACCCAGATATCTGACCAAAGTCTTGGGCATGCTTTATTACTGCCAGGAAGGCCGTAGAGAGGTCCGAGGAGAGGACCAAAACGTCATCGGTATAGAGGGCCACCTTCCTTTCCACCCCTCATGCTTAAATGGTAAAATACTCAAATACTCTCTTAACCGCTGGGCAAGTGGCCCCTGCCTAGTACCCCTTGTGATCTTAAAAGGGCCAGTTCAGTTTCCATTAACCAACAGTTTTGCAGACGGGTCCTTATAGATCAACTGGATGGCTCTGCGGAACTTTTCACCAAGATTGAATTTTTCCGAAACCGCCGACAGATACACCCAGTTGACCCTATCGAAGGCCTTGGTGGTGTCTAGAGTCATAGCTGCAAGGGGAAGGCCAGATCTATAGCACCTATAAAATCATATGTGAGGTCTTATAGATTCCTGCCCTTAACAAAGTCTTTTTGGTCAGGGTGTAGCATATCTCCTGCTACTGATCCCAGCCTATTCACCAGGATCCCGGCAAAGATTTTATAGTCTACGTTTAGCGGCCAGCTAGGTCTATATGACTCACACCTAGCCTGACTCTTCCCCGCCTTCAATATCAGGGGGATAGTGCCTCGCCCCATGAACCTGGCAGCTTTGTTCTGTCACACAGAATCTCATTAAAAAGCTGGGTCAAGATTGGAACCAACACTTCCCCCAGCGATTTATAGAGTTCTATCGTCATGCTATGCCTTTAACAAATATTTAAACATTCATTCTTTTGTAAATTCCAAACGGAAGCCTTGCATGATTTAGAAGAGACATTTTTAACTTTACAATTAGCAAGAAATATTTGTACTTCATAGTTAGTTAACACTCCTCCCACTTCCAATTTGAATGATAATAATTCTGTTGAAGCATTATTAGTATTGATAATTCTTCAAGATTGGCAAAAACCAAGACACATAGATTGGAAAATGCCATGTCGGAAGCAATGTATTCAGGCCTTGGATTTGCAGCCCACAGTCGCCATACTGAATTTATTGATATTCTTTTATTCCGAACCACAACAATTTGCTCTGTGTGCTTATCTGGGAAATCAACACTAAATTATTTTGTGCTAAAACACAAATATATTAGTGAAAAGTAATTCATTTTGATTATAATACTACGTTTTAGGATCATTTTTCGTTTTTGCAGGGGTTTTAAACTAAAGGAATTTTGCTGCAATCTGACTTAATCCCCCATTTCTGAGCCAGGCCGCGTATCGTTGATAGTGTTGGAAGACTGATGTCTTCAAGGATGTATATATTGTAGAAAGAGACCTAGGGATAGCTGCAGATTCTGAAACCAGGACAAATGTCACGTGTTTCAGGTGCTTTCCACCGTCTTGCAGTTCTTCTGAATGTACTGAAAGCTTTGCAGCTTTCAGACTTTTGAAAGAGATTTTCCTTTTTCGCACCTCCAGGTGGAAACCATGACTCTTGCATTGACTAGTAGTGCCAGTACAGTAGTTTATTATATATGTGAAATCCAAGACTCTTGAATCAACTTACAGTGTCTATACTGTATTGTATTATAATTGCATGTGTAATGGCTTAATGCCCCATTATGGGCATATGGTTCTACATGAAACTGTTTCTCTTCCCTGGGGTTTCCACACAGGTTTTCTGAGCCACCCACATGCTCACCGTACAGGTATCATGCATCCATTTTTTAAAAAAATATCTTTATTTGCATTTTGTCAAACAAACAGAGTACAGTGGACATAAATGGAGGGGAGAGGAAAGGGAAAGGGGAAAGGGGGAAGGGGAGACAGGTAATTGATTTTGTACGGATGGAAGGATAGGCAGGTAACCAGTACAGGCACAGGAGAAGGCCAGCAGTCATTTCTAGTGCAGTCGCTACCTGTAATGGACATTAAGTCCACGTGGCCAGCTGCTGATCACAAAGTGCATATTTGACGTGGCAACTAACCGAGGGACCACTTTTTAGTGCCCATATAAATCAGAGAAAATGAGCCATCATATCTCAAATTTACACATCCATGGCTGTACCTGACTATATAGCTCCGTGCTAAATTGTGGCAAAATCAGATACAATTTAATATTCATATAAATCTCACAATTAAACATAAAAACAAACAAAGAAAAACGCCGTCACATCGTCACACCCTGATTAGTGTGCATAGAGTAAATATGTCTTCTAAGGAGTCATACTGAAGTGTATGCGTCCTCCATCCTCCTGGTGATGAAGAGAATTAGCAATCGCATCATCACTACCTTGGCTCATGGAGAGTTCAGGCATGCCTGCGTCCACCCCACCATCCCCATCGTGTCTCTCAACCGCCTGGGAGGAGCCGCACCCCCTCCCCGTCTGTATGCGGCATGTCCGTCAGTACAGCATCCCATAGATGGGCAATAGGGTATTTACGCAGTCCCGCTATTTCCTCCCTGTGTAATGACCTGCTTTTTGCTTGCGCACATACTAAAAGAGAGTTCCTCCATCCTGCCATTGCCGGGGGGCCGGCATACTTCCAACGTTTAGTGATTAACCTCTTAGCTACAACGAGGCCCAGGTCAATGAACCTGATTGTGACTCTGTGCTTCTTGGGTCTAGGATATAAACCCAGTATGCACACCTCCCATGTCTGTGGTAGTGTCCTTTCACTGCACGCGGCGAGTGCCATGTTAACCTCCATACCTGTATGCGTGTAAAGAAGGACATGTCCACATCATATGTAGAAAGTCCACGTTCACCTGCAGACAGCAGGGACATGCTGATGTATTCATATGAAGGGATGCATTTATTTTATCAGGGGAAAGATATGCCCTATTTACAATAAATGTCTGTATGAGCCTGAATCTGGAGTTGCGTGGTATATTCGTGGGGGTGGCTAATATTTGGGTCTGTCCATAGGGTGCTCCTGTCTGCTTCCCACTTAACACGGAGTGACGTCAACGGTTGTACAGCATGCGTAAGCAATGCTTCCGCCAGCCAGTGGATGATGTGGGACCCATTACCCATAACATGTAGGTATTGCAATAGTAGGTGCGTCTCCGGTTCGGACGCTAATGTCGCCCCATTCTGCAGTGAGTGATCGCAAAATGGAGGTGTATAACAAAAATTGACCTGCGGGTAAACTATATTCTTCAGCTAAACTTTCAAAAGATATCAGGGCACCCTCAACGTAAAGGTCACCTAGTGTATGCAGGTCTGCCTCGTGCCAGGACACCAACGCTCCATTGGTGATGCTCGTCCTGCTCCTTAGCATCCCAAAAAGTGGTAATGACGGGGCATAAGGGACAGTGTTCCTAGTGAGGTATAAACTCTGTTTATAACAACAATGTGCCAGAGCAAGACATGTCTGCGATGGGAGTAAGGGTCAAGCAATCGGATGAAATAGGTGATATATCTGGGATTGGGACCATGGAGGTTGTGTGGTAGCTGTGTCATCTAGATTAAGACCCACCAGCCACTTTCTTATCCACTGTAACTGTGCCGCCAGGTAATACAGTTCCATGTTGGGGATCGCAAGGCCACCTCTGTCGGTAGGGGCATAGAGCTTCCAGGGCACCATCCGGGGCCGACCCCTGTTCCAGATGAGATCGCTGAGCAATCACTCTAGGTCGCGAAAAGTCGCAGCCGTAACATAAACCGGGAGATTGGCAAAATAATACAATAGCTTTGGCAACACCACCATCTTGGAGAGTTCAACTCTACCCATCACATTCAGTGGGAGAGTCTTCCAAAATTGGATCTGTGCCCTGATGGCGGATATCACTCTAATCAGGTTACCCTTCAGGATGTCGTTAGGGTCTCTGTAGATAAAAATGCCAAGGCAACGAAATGTGGAGGAGTGTCAACGGAGGGAGGGGGGGAGTCGTTCAGGGCGCCAGGACGCTCCTTCGCTGGAGCAGCTGTGCGCATTAAAATGTAACTAACATAACATAACATAACATAACATAACAGGTATCATGCATCCACGCCTAACACCAACCTTACAGCAGGTGGGTCTGCCAGTAAGGTTGGTCTTTATAGGATTGCTACAACTTAAGTTGCTGCCAACAGCCCAGCAAAAAAAACAATTTTTCTGGCTCCCAGCCCTTTTAAAAAAAATGGGCACCAACTCAATTGTCATCGTGTGACACTGGGTCCTGCTTTCCTGGAGCGAGGTGGTTCCCCGGACAGTACTACCTCCTCCTTGCCTCACAAACTGGATTCTCTCATAAACACCACAGCATTTCGGGGGTGAAAGTGATTCCAGTGCAGGTGACACCCCTCGCATGAGGGTAAGTGAAGAGGCATGTTTTACAGAGGCAGAAGAAGGAATTAAGAGGTTAAATTAAGTGGCTGGAGATAAGGCTGATTTGTGAGAGGGGCATGTACGAGTGTACTCTAGTCCACGGCATTCACACTCAGGAAAGTAAAGTGCAAACTGATCAAAAACATGTCCTATCCTGAAGAACTTCTCCACCACTTCTCCCACAGAACAAGGAACTGAAAGCAGCCAGAAGGGCTTCTTCATTTTAACTGCAACATCTTTAATGAGTGTAAAAGGTCAACAGGAAGCAGTTACCTGAGGCGCAGGTTCTCACCATGAACGTGTTTATACTGTGACGTTCAGTGACTTCATTCAATCTTCCTTCTGTAACAGGTTGCTAAAATGAGTGGCACGTTTGTCAGCCAATCACAGTTCCTTTATGAACTTAGTGAACTGCGGGAAGGGGGTCTTAGTATCCTGTTGTTGGGCAGACAGTTGGAGTGTCTAGGATGTAACAGATTATATCTGCATCCGTGTTTGTAGTGTGATTGTCACTGGTGCACATCCTGGTTTTTTTCTTCAGCAGGGTGGGAGGTATTAACTTACCTAGGTGCAATGCAATCCTAGATTTAGAAGGTAACCAATAAGCAGGGGTTTCAAACTTGACAAGAGTAATTGTCCAGACCGTAATATGCCAACAGTACGTATAGTTTAGCATTGTTTCACTTTGCATTTCTGTGAAGCTCAGCTTTACGAAAAAGGTATCAGTGTGCTATGCAGATGAAGCAAGAAAGCAAGAAAGAGAGGCGTAGTGCCACTTACCAAGAGCTGACAACAAAACGATAAACATTAAGGGCCTGCAACAAAAGTCCTGTGCACACGTTTTAAGATAAGCATACGTAAGTGTTTTTTTTAAAGAAACATGATATGACAGCATAAAATGGAGATAAGGTCGACACAGGTTTTTTGGTTCTTTTCAATTTGCAATGTATTTGAAAACTCCTTCATCAGAAGGAAAACATCAAAGAAAAAACCAGCCGACACGTGTTTCGTCAAGCGGGCAGTGTACCCGTGACTCTTCAGGGCTGAATATGGAACAAGAATACAGAGGCTGGTAAGGTTCTAGGTACACAACGTTCCTATACTGGCGGAATCGACACTAAAATTTAGTGCTCTTCTCACCCTGGCCTGGACCCCAACACAACCTAACAGGGTTGTATGTTTTTTGACCCACGGTACCACACAATTTTAGGGTGCTGTATGTGTGTCCACCCACATACCTCTTAGAGGTAATGGACACCACCAAAAAGGTGTAGGTAACCGTATCTTTTCCTGGTCCTGAAGAATTGCCATTTTAATACATCAATAGGCAAGAAACATGTTGACCCCTTAATCCCCTTAGCATATTTAGTCACACACCTTACGGCGAGAAATGTGCGGATTATTTTTAATCAGGAGGGTGACCATGCTTTATTAAAATTGTTTGAAGTGGATCACCTATCCCTGTTTTAGTACACTTTTTTCACTTGACTGGCACCTACACTCACTATTAACCTCTCTTCCCCACACACACCTCACTCACCGGCGTTGGAAATAAAGATCTCCGATAGGAAGGCCCCAATGGGTGCCTGATCGGGCATTGCACCTGCCGGCCCGATAAGGAGCAAAGACCCGGTGATGAAGCAAGACACCCGCTTGTTGGGTGTGTGAGGGTCTTCTTTTCCAAATAAAGGAGTTACTTTTACTCCTGTCTTTCACTTTATTCTGCTCACAGCACTACCCGTGTCTCTAATACACCCTGCGTCAATTTTAGGAACTGCATACCCTTTGTTTTCACTTGTTCATGGGCATGTATGCTGGACCTCTGATAATAATAAAATTGATTATTATTAAAAAGCCCCCCCTTTTCCCTCTATTTGTGTGAGACAAGAATATAAGGGTCATGAGGCCGGTGATACTTCCAACCCGGCCTAGTCAGGTTCAATGTAAATGGTAAAGGCCAGTAGTGGCTTGCTGTAATTAGGAACCCCGGGGTGACGGGCGGGTTCTGCCGTCAACCGTGAAGTCTGAATGCTCCAATGTCTGAGGATAACATAGCTCTCTCCAGGTGAGGGCCTGATTACGAGTTTGATGGTCCTAGAGCAGGCCACCCCGCCAGCGCCCTGCGTCAGGACCGTCAAACTCGACCACCGGCCACCTGCAAGATTATGAGTAATCTCGTGGTCTTGCGGGCTGTACTTTGACGTTTCTATGGTGGCGCCTGTTAAAAAGGCACTGCAATTGGAAAACCAAAGCCCGTTCCTAAACGGCATGGACACCAAAGCCCATGCGGCGCAGGAACTGGGGTGTATACACACAGGGAGGCACAACGTGTGCTGAGGATACGAAAGAACCACCAGCGTAGAGGTGTGAGCTGAAAGGGGAATGAACGGTGAGGTGGATACTCTACATGAAGAGGATAAACACAGTAAGGTGGGATAAGAAGATGGTCACTGAAATTATTAGCTTTTGCAGCTCTGCATTTTAAACATAATTTTAGATTTACCACTCTTGCCACCTGATCCACTGTTTGCAAATTTCAACAGACAAATTTGTGCGAGTTCAGAGGAACCAGAGGTCACTAAAAAAGGTCAAGGCTTAGTTGTCAACAACGTTTGAGTTTACCTTCCCCTTGAATCCAACATTGTTATTCTAGGTACTTGGGGCGAGCTGACTAATCCGAAATGCAATAAATTGTTTTACAATGTCAGTGGTATGGTGGCTGATATTCCTATGTGGCCGTAAGGTCCGAATACACCAACATTGATTAAATGGGGTCAATCCTGGGCATGAGGGATTGGGATATTCTATTATACATTGAAAAGTAAGCTTTTTGCAATAACTTTGCAGGACAATTGCATTGCTTGTAATATTAGAAAAGGTTATCTATCATGTATATTTGGATTTTTAAAAATCCCATAAAAAGGTATTACAGATAAAATTACTGAAGAAAACGTTGTATCACACATTGGCAGGGTGTATGCAAGAGTTGACTAGTCACTTTTCAGAAGATGCTTCCTGTATTCAGTTGTTTGCCCAGAACTCCATCTTAGAACACAGAGGGAACGCTTAAATATTCATGGTGTGATCCCTCTTATGAATTGAAGAACCACCAGCCTCCAGCAGCAAAGGAGGCTTTCGAACACTGGGCGATGGAGATTTAGGAGGCCAGGATACCAGCACAGTTGGGTGGGACATTCTAAGTTTCCGAACACTTCACGGTCAATAGAGGCAGGAGCATATTTAACAGCCCTACACAAAAAACACCTTGCCTGGCATCGACTCATAGTTGTATTGGCTCACTCCGTATTGCATTCCTCAACGTTGTTTTTTTTCTTTCCCCTTCCTCGGTTCCCTTGAATTCTCCTTACCACTCTACCTTTTGTGGGCTTCCCCGTTCTTTTGTGTTAATTTATGTTTGGAGATAGACCATCCGCTGTAGATCTTTGGTCACAAATACCTGGGCGTCCTGGGAAACAACACCAGTATCTGGGTCAGCTTCTCCTGTGATCTTCTTTGATGATTGAACCATCCTCCTGTGATTCATGTAAGCTTGCTAAATTTAAGGAGCTGAGGTCGTATATTAAAGCATGTCCATAAAGTCTATCTCTTTACTGACCTCAGCATTTTTCTTGCATTCATTTAGCCTACTCCTCACATCATCCCGGAGGGAATAACTGGGCCTATCCACAAGTAGACACTATTCCACATTGGATTTGGCTGACATCGACCGGCGACATCTCTCTCCCTTCCTCATTTTACCCTCCCTCCTCTGGAGAGGTATTCGGTTAGACAGCACCTTCCGGGAGAGTCAAAGGCAACTGGGACACTCAGCAGATCTATTTTTTCTGCTAGAGTTTGATAGTGTTCAACTGGTAGTATTGAGGTGAAACTTTTGCCAAGACAGTATTATGTTGCCATAAGATCTCCCTCATTAAGCCACATAATTTGGCTTTTTTGTTGCATGATTTATTCAACACTGCTACACAATGTGGTCCTCCGTTGTCAATTAATGCCAATGCACAGGATAGCAATTAAAACCACAGGAAGAGGGGGAAGCGGAGAGATGTAAGCTTGAGGAAATGGCGTAGGGGTAGGGGGGAGTGTCAGAGGGTCACAAGAGGCTATAATTGGGTGGGTGAAAACCACCAGAAATGTATAGAGTTGGACTATAAATTGGTGCCAGTAACGAGTCCACGTAAAGTTTAGAAGTAGCGCTTTTAACTTTTTCCACAAATGAAGGACGTTTTTTGAACATTTTAATCAAACGGGGATGGTCCCAGATCAAAGGGTGCTCCAGAGAATGATTGTGTAGTAGCTTAGTTGGATCTGAAAATTCTAGCACTCCAGAGAGTTTGACAGAAGGTATTCTGGGAGTTAGTGATGCAAGGCTTTAAAAGTGATGCGGGACAGCTTGAATTTTATTATTGATGAGGAGGAGGTAAAAGAGATGCTTTAGGGTGGCCAATTTGCCTTCAAATAATCTAACTCCTGAGAATAGCCTGGCCCCTAAGTGATGAATGGCTTTAACATACGCTGAAGAAAAAGTAGGAATGTCTGTTGGGGTGGAAGTTCCTTAGTCAATCTGGGATAACACAAGAGCCTGCACTACTATGGGAAGGTCCTTCGGATGCAGGGTGGAACTTAGTCCCCTAACTGGCATCCAGTAGAAGGCACTAGACAGAAGGCCACATATAGATGTGACACACCGCAGATATATAATATAGTTGGAGTTCAATGTGTTCAAAATGGTGCTAGCCACCCAAATTCCAACACATACACTATCCAACAGATGACATTAGACAGAAGTCTTAACCAGTGATTCATTTGTAAAAAAAATAAAAATAAAACATGAGTGCAGCACCCTCGCCAGACCACAGCATCTTGCACCACCCAGTGACCCCTCCAGCACTGCCACAGCTACACTGTCACAATCCAGACTAAAGCAATAAGAACGGCCTAAGTGACAGGTATTAGTCTCATTACAAGTAATTGATAACTGTAGTTGTGCTCATCTTTAAATTACACAAAGAGTGCTGCCATGTGGCAGACTGTCATAAGTGCCTGTGTTGACCATTAAGTGCTGGTGCCAAGCACCGTAAACCACTGGCTTAAATTAAACTATGGTCTTAACATCAATCAAGCATAATCGAGATAGGCCAGCAAGTAGCTATCATGGTTCTCATGGGTCTCAAACAAACCATCTTCCAAATCCCTCATTCCCATACTACACTCCGAGCAGTGCGTATGCCAAGTAACCCTTGCAGCACCCAATCAAATGCACTAAAGGACACCCGCCACATCTTTCAAATACCAAAACTCACTGATGCATCACTATTTAATGTTCACCTTAAAAGGAGACCTAATAATCCCCAAAGAGTTTGGGTCAGACAATCTAAATATGAAATGAGGAACCATTTACAATGGTCCAAAATTGCTTCTGAAATATTTCTGGGGGTAAAGCAACCACCCCACTTTAATTAAATTAACAATATTATTTCAGATACATAAATAAGACTAATTTTATTTTATTTTTCAAACATAGTCATTAATAAAATAGGGAAACTGATTTAGCCGCGATATATATGCAAGCACAAAATGTAAGGAGGCAAACACAAATGTGCAGAGAAACCTGCAAAGAAACTATCCACCTATGTTTTCAGTGACACAATGCAAAACATCCCACACACACACACGACGTTTCGACTGCTTAAAAATGTTTCCTACTTCATTCAAAGTCTATATAAGTTGACACATCACTTTAGTTAACAACAGGAGCAGCTCTTGTGTATGCAGTTGCCAGCATTGAAAATGTAAAATAGCTACATTATAATGGATACATCAATAACATTTATTAATTTCCTGCTCAATATCTCTTCTGGTGCCTTATATACTACACACACTATGCATTTGTTCCATATATTGTACTTTCCAGATACCATTCTCATCCCAAACTACTGTATACATATTTACAATATAACACAACTTAGAAACATCAGCTTTATTTATACATTCATCAACAAAAGGCTAGAAAAACCTAGTGTGTTTCATTTGCCTGTGGTTTGTTAACTCATCCATTAGATTCAATCACTTTACTGATACTGTGAGCTCAACATATAGTAACTGATCGATTGAAAAGACCTACATAAGATAACATTTCCATCAATAAAGAAACCCCAACTCAGAGCATAGGGCATTCATTTACATTTTTTACACTGCCTACAATTAGTCATACACAGGGTGACTCCAGGATTACCACAAGACATACTGTAGCACTATCTCCTTGCATTGAGCTTTGGACATTCTTTGCGTACCACCAATAAAGTACCTGTCTCTACGGTCGTGTTTGCCACAACCCTTAAAAATGTAATTTAAGGAGTAAATAGAACAACTCCAACAAGAAATCCTCCGCCTCAGAGATCAACACCTGGACCTCCAAGCCCATACTGAAGATCTGGAGAACAGATCACGCTGGAATAACATCTGTATAAGAGGCGTGCCATCCGGGCAGAGGGATCAGATATCACTTCTTTTGTAACAGAACTCTTTACATCAACACTGGAGGCCCCTCTGGAGTTGGACATTAAACTGGATCGAACGCACAGAGTTAGTCCCAGGCGGTCGGCCACCTCCCCACTGCCCCCGCCTGACATACAAACATGTGTTCATGATTTCCCTCTGAAAGAGCGCACCCTGCAGTGGGCGAGAGATAAGCACCCACTAAAATTTCAGGGACACCACCCGGCCCTTTATCAAGACCTTGCTGCTAAGACCCTCCAGAAGCGCAAAGCCTTTCACCCAATCACCACCCACCTTCGAGCGGCAGGGGTACAGCAGTCATGGGGACACCCATTTTTCCTAGTATTTCGCCATGAGGGGAAATTACACTAAACCTGCTAGCTGGAGGAGGCGCACAGCGTACTGGACCTTATGGAGGGCTCATCGGAGTCCATGTAGGGCGAGGACCATGATCGAGACAGAAGGAGAACCTGAGGCCAGAAGGGCACAATATCTACCCGACTGAACTCCACCCAGATCCAGAAACCAAGGAGAGGCAGGCAGTCTTAGAATCACTGGCTGTGGATCCTTCCAGACCAGCAACACTATGAATCTGCATGGACTAGCCTTTTCTCTGCTCCTCCCCTCTCTTTTTCTCTTCTCCTCCTCGCCTCCCTCTTCTCACGCTGTTCCTTTTGCTCTATGTACGGATGGGCCGGGACGGGGAGGTAGGGGGGCCGCAGCCACAGATACCTCACTTCGCGAATATGCCATGGAACTGTGGGACAGAGATCCTGACTCACGCCATGTTGTTTTTGTGTTATTGTTTTTTGCTACAACTGGTTGGGCGATTTACTGTTCCTTTCTGTTGGACACGGGGACTGCTTACATGGGGTCTTGACGCTGTCGCTCCCACTCTAGAAATTCCCACTCTTTGCCACCTGCTTTCCCTACACAGGGTAGGTGGAGGTCCCTCCAGTGGACTATTTGGCGCTACCCAATGTTGGGCCAGTTAGTGGTCCTCATCCTTAATGTTAAGGGTCTCAATTGTTCTTTGAAAAGAAGCTTTAGCCTTTCCTACTTTGAACATTTGGTGGCGCACCTCCTCCCCAGACACGAACGTAGGCTTCGCTCCAAAGCCTTCCCTCGTCAGTTTTTTCATCCCTCCTGCATAAAACAGCCAGAGTGGCCATCTTGGTCTCCCACAATGTTTCGGGTAAGATGGGACTCAAAGATGCTGGAATAAAAGGCAGGATTTTAGCCTACTCACAACAAGTGGGATCTAGCTCCATTACTGTAGCCACTCTTGACTCTCCCAAGAGCCTTTCTTCCGGAAAACGGTGACAGAGGTTCTGGGGACCCAAGATTGCCTAAGACCAGGCGGGGGGGACATAAACTTGGTATTTAACAACAAACTAGACAGATCGGCACAGAGACATGGCCAAACAGGAGCCCTTTCCACTGGGGGGAAGGGGGCGAAATGTCTGAAAAGACATGGGCCTAACTGACATTTGGAGAACCTTTTACACACAATCTAGAGACTACACGTATTACTCCTTTGCCCACAAAAACTATGCCAGACTGGACTACTTTCTAGGCTCACCTGAACTCACCTCTCTAGTTCAGGGAATGAGTATCGAACCCAGTCTCTGTCAGACCATGCAGCACTGGTGAGGGACAGTTTCCCTCACATTATGTGGGTGGTGGCTATTTGTATTTTTATAAGGTTTAGGGAGTTCCTGTACATACGTATATTCAATAAACCATCTGTAATCTTTATAAATAATTCTAATAAAATGCTGTTATCCTTGTCACATTCCAGGGTGAATTGAGTTATAATTAGGACACATTTACTACAACAGCAAAAGAACTACAAATGAACCATTAGGAATGCAGCTTCACAAGCCTTCTAGGGCTCAAGTCTGCAACAGAGGCCTCGAAATCAAGGGCCAGATTTACTAACAAATGGCGCAACGCAGTGCAGCAAGCAAAGTTGCAGCGCTGCGTTGCCTCACCTGGAGAGAGCAGAATTGAGTCATATCTTCAAAGAAATGGCACAGTTCTGCTCTCTCCAATGCGCTGGCGCACTTTGTGCTGCCTAGCTCCAGCGTTGACACCCTTGCGATATAATTCAAGGTTGTCTGTGCTGTGGTCAGGATAGATTGTGTGCAGAACAGGGTGACTTCCTGCACAAAAACTATCCTTTGAGGCTGTTTCCTCTGCGGCACGCATGCAAAAACAAAATGACAAGGAGTATTAAAGGTATTTCTCCCCATTGCACCAGCCTCAGGAGAGCGCAGTATTTTGTCTCAAATCCATGTCTACACGTCTTTGTAGATATAGGTGTGCATCAAACTCCATTGGTGGATGCCCGGAACGCCCACGCACCACCCACGGCCCGCCTTCCTGGTGCAAAGCAATGCAAGGCAGTACAATGCACTTGGTACTTTACTTCTTTTTTACAAAGCCACGCAATTAGCCCTTTGTGTTGCTTTGTAAATACCCAAAATAATTCTGCATCGGGTCTGGTTTAAAAAGGTATCACAAACCAGACACTAAACCTTTGTAAATCTGTTCACAAGTTTGGAAGTTTTGGGGACTTTCTTAGGGCTGCAAAGCCATACTATTAGTAGAATACAAGCTTTATAAACCACGCCCGCATAACATAACATAAAATGTCCGCACTGACTGAAGGTGTCACACGTGACTTTTTTTTGTTGAAATTTATCTAGCGCGAACACGACCCGAAGGTATTGAAGCACTTTACATGAGCACCATATTTACATTACACATTCAGGCACGGGGAGAATACGTGATTTGCACAGAATCTCAGGATGTGGACGTGACCCCGAGGCACGAACCGTGATTTCCAGCACCAAAGTCGGCAGTTTAAGCCGACAGACCACATCCTCTCCTCATCTTAAGGGTTCAATCACCACTCTGACACTAGGGGCGCAGGGGTGCACAGACCAACCATGTGTGCACAGGCCTCCTGCATCTGTGGCAGCGTGAGAAGGTCAGCAATGAAACGATGAAAGTACCACCATCATGGCTGAAGTATGTACCACCATCATGGCTGAAGTATGTGAAGTCTCAATCAACCTTGACCAAGCGAGATTCGTCCAACAACTACAGTGCGGCAACATCACGAGTAGGGTCCTTCATCTAATAGACTAGGCCCAGCGACATGACCATGAGAGGATGTTACTGGCCATAGATGCAGAGAAGACGTTCAACAGAGTCCATTGGCCCTACCTCGCGGCCACTTTAAAACACTTTGGCCTTGGGGAATGATCCTGGGGATGGATCGTTAATACCTATGACCACCCCACTGCAGTGGTCTGGGTCAATGGCCACTCCTCCTTCCCATTCCCTATTGGTAGGGGAACTAGGCAGGGGAGCCCCTTGGCGCCTCTGCTCGTTGCCTTATACACGGGGCCAATGGCCTACAGAGTGTGGACTAGCCCTGTGATAAAAGGAATCAATATTGGCGGGGACCGCTATACAATCAGCGTATACGTGGATGATGTCATGGCAATCCTAAAGACACCATCTATGTCCTTGCCGGCGTTCCTCAATGAGCTGACGGCATTCGACCAGGCAGCCGGATTTAAAATGAACATCCACAAATGACAGGCTCTCAACCTGACCTTACAGCAATGCACGCAGGACACCCTCCAACAAGTCTTCCCCCCTCTTTAATGGGCCCGACATCTATTTTCTATTTAGGGCTACATATCGCATCTATGATCCCTGCAATGTAGCCCTCAACTATCTCACTCGTTTGTCAGGTGAGATCTGACCTCGGCCACTGGCGGCCGCACTCGCTCTCTTGGCTTGGAAGGATCACAGTGGTGAAAATGGCGATCCTACCCCGGATCTTGTGTCTCTTCCAGGTCCTCGCAGCTGAACCCCCCCAGGGAGCACTTCGTTCTCTCCAGAACGAACTCAACCACTTTGTTTGAGTGGACAAATGACCTTGCCTCTGCAGAAATCTCAGCTACAGGCCCCCCCTTGAGTGAGACCTGTGGCTTACAGACCTCTCCCGATACTACCAAGCTACCCAACTCATGGTCTTTGCGGATTTGTCCCGCTCTAAGTCTGAATAGCACTGTTTTTTTAAGGACAAGACTCTAGTGGGACAGCCCATCTGGAGAATGTCCTTTCTGCTTAAAAGCGCCCGACCTCAAAATGTATACCTCTCCTTGATCACTCAGCCTGCCCTGTCCATATGTGGCCGACTGGCGACGCGAGCGGCCTCACCTCTTTCCCCTACCCACTGACATCTATAGAGGGGAACCCTGACTTCACACCGGCCTTGACCGACCCAGTGTTTCATCTCTGGAACCGAGCGGGTTGCAGATCCCTTGGACACTTCTTCAATACAGAGGGCCCAATCCCCTTTGAGACTCTTCGCACTGACCATGGGCCGCATGAAGGCGAGTGTTGGCACTATATCCAAATATGCCATTGGGTGACCCATCCCTCTGTTCGTCCGGGAGCACATCTCACCCCATTTGAGCGCTGGCTGCCCTCAAGCTCGGTGAAAACACGCCTCATCACGCATCTGTATCACCTAATAAGCCCCACAGATGCACCACCTAAATCCCCTAGCTAGAAATACTGGGCATCAGATATAGGGCGGGAACAGACATCGAAAGAATGGGAGGACATACATTACTGTGCTCGACATATCGCCCACAATGTCCCTGGACTTGAAACAGTAACAAAGATTGTAACATATTGATACCTGACCCCCACCCGATTGCATAAATATAAACTCTCTAGATCCCCAGAGTGTTGGCGCAAATGTTGGTCCCATGACACGCTTCTACATATCCTTTGGGAATTCCTGAAGTTAGCACCATTTTGGGCACAGGCCATTAGCGACATAGACACCCATCTCAACACAGAGCTGCCCAGAGTCCTTGCTTACATTCTCCTAGGCCACCCAATTATACACAACTTTCCATTAAAATCCCGCCAGGGCAGACAGATTGGGCGGGCACTAACCGTGGCCTTGCGCAACATCCTATTGCATTGGGGCACAGGGCACATCCCAACACATCAGGGATGGCTACACAGACTGTGGTACTTAATGGGGATGGAGGGAATACCCCTAACAATGACGAACCAAGGCACTGCATTCTCTAGGCTGTGGAGTCCATTTTTTAAACTGTAAACGTCAGAGTTCTGTGAACTCAACTGCCCCAAGTATCGACGCCTCCTCCGCTTGTCCAAGGTCCCTACTGACACCACCTAGGAGACCCCCGCTCAGGGCTAGGCAAAATGGGCAACAGAGTTATCTCTTTCCTTACCTTTTTCTTTGGTTTGTACCATGTCCCGGGTTGGGAAGGGGAGTTTGGGGGTAACTACACATCCACACGCAATGTAACCTGTGGTCCACAGGCCATTAAGCTGATGTTTTATGCTGTGATTTAACAATAAAGGAATTTAAACCATAAAAGTGTAATTTACTTGCAATTTTATCTATAATTCAATCCCACTTATAAACGTCGACTGTCGGGCTGGACACCAAGTTCAACCATCACATTGAATATAGTTAAGCAGCTCAGATCAGCAGGCATTTAATAGATAACCACACATCTATATCCCTCTAAAGACGAGCAAGCAGTGGCATCTGAGACTTACTTTATATGACAACTCATGAAGGCATCCTAGGCGACCCTGATACCAAAGATCAAGATTATCCGACATCTTATAGACAGGCACTTAGATCAGCATGAAAGAAACCTGCCCAAAGAAGTAAACATCACATAAATATGTGGACGGTCAGATCATACACAACACCACATCCAAACAGATGTCTCGATGCAAGTGCAAGCAAGTCTACTAGCTTTGACTGCTTTGAAAAATAAAGCTTCAGGCAAACAGGGGTGACCAGCTACAGAACATGTCTATATAGACCATCCAACACAAGGTTTGCTAAAAGGCCGGGTCTCGGTGTCTGTGGGTGCTGAAGAAAATGTCATTCCTTCCAAGAGTGAAAAACACATCAACTATCAAGTGACCGTATGTGAAGACACATCGCAGCAGCCATGTTAGGAGTGTATCGGGCATCTATGATTCTACAGGTCCACTTGCGAGGAAATAGACCCAACGAGATCAAGCCTACATTATCTAACAATATTATAAACCTAATTGGAGAGTTAGAACATGAGAGCTTTGTACTGTGTGTTAGATACATTTAGAGACATGTGAATAAGACTTCTATTCCAGCCAATCTTGAATGTCTGGTACATTTTTCCAATACCAAAAGAATCCTATATTACAATCAAACTTGGCGGACAAAACCCATGTACTGCCTATAAGAAGACACACATAAAGTAGTTATGTACACACTATGCCATTAACACCACAACAGTACAGACACTTCACCGCGGTTAACCAATCATTGTTCTATTCTTGTCTTATCCATGCTAGGGATTACCATTCTGCAGCCAACTTGAAACCAGGTTTCACTGTTAGCTCTTCTAATGCCAAGAAACGTTCCATATTTATTCTTCTCACTACATTAGTTCCCACTCATTCAAATCACTGTCCTGATAACTCCCAGAGATGCAATGTTCTATCACAGGGGCTCGCATCACTTACCGTCGAATACAAGACTGGTGTTATCGTGATCCCCTCCCAATATGCTGTAATCCACAGGATGACTCAGTACAATAAATGACCTTCGTTGCGCTCCAGTTCAGATGATGTCGCAATGACCATGCTTCCCCTTGCGCTTGCAAAGAGTTGGTGGTTTTTGCAGCATTACTTACCAAACAGTGACCACATCTAAAGGGCCAAACAATAGGTTCTAAGCTCCATGATTGGATCCATGTACTTTTTTGGGGCTCTCTACACCCCACTACCAAAAGGTCTCCCTGACTCTGGCCCTCTAAAATGCAAAGAGTTGCTACTCCAAGTGTAAATCTCTACTATTAAGTAAATTACAGTTTTAGAAACAGTTTCTTATTATCTTTAAGTTCTCTGCCAATGCATAACTTTTATTCTCTTCTTGCAACTTGATCCTTCACTTTCAATAGAGTTTCACTACTGTTGTACCAAGTACTTTTCATACATTTTTCATTAATCTAAATGGATAGCCTCATATTTTCCAATCTTATCCCATCCACTTCAGCAGTTTACTCAGCTTTTTCGTGTAATTATGTCATATGTGCAAGAACTGGCCGTAGGGCAAACTGTCCCTCACATTATGTGGGTGGTGGCTATTGTATTTTTATAAGGTTTAGGGAGTTCCTGTACATACCTATATTCAATAAACCATCTGTAATCTTTATAAATAATTCTAATAAAATGCTGTTATCCTTGTCACATTCCAGGGTGAATCTCACAAATTGAGTTATAATTAGGACACATTTACTACAACACCAAAAGAACTACAAATGAACCATTAGGAATGCAGCTTCACAAGCCTTCTAGGGCTCAAGTCTGCAACAGAGGCCTCGAAATCAAGGGCTAGATTTACTAACAAGTGGCGCAACGCAGAGCATCAAGCAAAGTTGCAGCGCTGCGTTGCCTCACCTGGAGAGAGCAGAATTGAGTCATATCATCAAAGAAATGGCCCAGTTCTGCTCTCCATGCGCTGGCGCACTTTGTGCTGCCTAGCTCCAGCGTTGACACCCTTGCGATATAATTCAAGGGTGTCTGTGCTATGGTCAGGATAGAATGTGTACAGAGCAGGGTGACTTCCTGCACAAAAGCTATCCTTTGAGGCTCTTTCCTCTGTGGCACACATGCAAAGACAAAATGACAAGGAGTATTAAAGGTATTCCTCCCCATTGCACCAGCCTCAGGAGAGCGCAGTATTTTGGCTCAAATCCATGTCTACAAGTCTTTGTAGATATAGGTGTGCATCAAAATCCATTGGTGGATGCCTGGAACGCCCACGCACCACCCACAGCCCGCCTTCCTGACGCAGAGCAATGCAAAGCAGTACAGTGCACTTTGTACTTTATTTCTTTTTTACAAAGCCACGCAATTAGCCCTTTGTGTTGCTTTGTAAATACCCGAAAGAATTCTGCATCGGGTCTGGTTTAAAAAGGTATCACAAACCAGACACTAAACCTTTGTAAATCTGTTCACAAGTTTGGAAGTTTTAGGGACTTTATTACGGCTGCAAAGCCATACTATTAGCAGAATAAAAGCTTTACAAACCACCCCCACATAACATAACATAAAATGTCTGGACTGACTGAAGGTGTCACACAAGAAATATTTTTTTGTTGCAAATTTATATAGCGCGAACGCGACCCGAAGGTATTGGAGCGCTTTACATGAGCACCGTATTTACATTACACATTCAGGCATGGGGAGATTAAGTGATTTGTCCAGAATCTCAGGATGCGGACGCGACCCCGAGGCTCGAACCGTGATTTTCAGCACCAAAGTCGGCAGTCTAGCCGACGGACCACATCCGCTCCTCATCTTAAGGGTCCATGCACCACTCCGACACTAGGGGCGCACGGACCAACCATGTGTGCACAGGCCTCCTGCATCTGTGTCAGCGTGAGAAGGTCAGCCATGAGCAATGAAACGATGAAAGTACCACCATCATGGCTGAAGTATGTACCACCACCATGGCTGAAGTATGTGAAGTCCCATTGTGCGAGAGTTATTTCCATCCGCACACTCTGTTCTAGCACGAAGAGCAGCCCCCTCACCCCACCCCTCCCCCTTCACAAGGATATATCTCTTCTCTCTTTATATCCACTGTCCTTGCCTAGTGCTGGTTACAACATTTTTCATTTAAAGCCTTCCAAACCAGCCGTTCAGAACGCATTAGACTCCAGAGTGAAGATATTTTTAGTGCTGAGAGAAGTTGTGGAAGGTCATTCCACTAAAAGGAAAAAAAAGACTTTGGGGAATGAAAGCAACGCTGTGGTTTGTGGACGGACTCTAAGTTTCTGATCTGTCACAATACATGATGAAAACAAGCATTTGCAATGCAATAGGTCTCGCAGTAGTTAAAGTTTGAGCTACTGGCAATGCAAATAATGATGCAATGCCAATAGCTCAAACTTTCAGTAATGCGAGACCTATTGCATTGCAAATGCTTGTTTTTTAATGCACTAGAAAGGAACCTTATGCTAACAAGCTGTGTTTACACTGTCCTTCCATTTTCCAGCTACCATCGTAACACACCACATGACCACTACTTATGTTTCTCTGCTCTAAATAAAGAATTGCACGCTCTACACTAATAAAGTCAGAATGTTCCCTGATACTTCCTCACACTGTTTCTAATCGGGGGCTATCGCTGTACAATGTATCCACTAGCGTGCTTAAAGAAACTGTGCAGACTATCTCGTCATGAAACCCACCCGCGTGGGAAACGCCCGGCACAGGAGGGGGAAAGGGCGTGGCACTGAAGGGCTTAAAGAAACTGTGAGAACAACAAAACCCAATTCAATACCACTGTGAGAATTCTCAAATGTAGTAAAATGTTCCTCCTGGCTTGTTCCTCATTGGTGCACACTCGGAGAACAGTGCCTCTGTGTAGAACTGTATGAAAGTCATTGTCCGTAGTCCTATAAAAGGACGAATGTTATACTGTACCCCAGAACTCCTATTCCCAACCTTTAGAAGGCGAATCTGTGTCGGGTTTCATACAGAACTTTACTGCGTTCTTGTACTTATGAATTGTATTGCTTTGCTTCTAAACCCTTTGTATACTGTCAGTTAATTTCTATTATAAATTTACAAAACTTTAACTTGTGTAAGTCATTATTAATGAGAATCTTTCAGTCCTGAATATTAAACTTGTTCTAAATGCGCTAGAAGCTTATCCAATTGGGAAGCACCAAGTCTGTATTGGGACTTCAAAGCTCCATTTGGAGTGCTACTGACATGATTTTTTAAAAAATAAATCTTTTTTTTTAAGCAGTTGTTCAGATTCACAGCAATTCCATTCGAATGAAAAACAAAGCACAGTAGGCCACTCGCACGATGCTTTTACATTTTCCATCGTAACAATGGTTGGCTTCAGCTAGCATGCACAGTATGTAACCTGTGACATTCCCACTAATGCATTTGAGAAGCAGCAAAACTTTACCTTCCCTCTAGTATCTCCCGACACCTTCCTTGTGTCTCCTAGTATAGTATCCAGGGGGCATATCAACAAGGGCTTTATCTCTGCTTTTTTGGCTTTAAAAGCCAAAAAAGGAGAGATAAAACTAGCGCCCTATCAACAACAGGGTGCTAACATGCAAATTTGCATGTTAGCACCCTTTTACTCTACGCTTCCCCTTGCATCTCTAATGAGATGCAAAGGAGGCGTTCCAGAGTAAAATAATAGGAGAAATGTCGCTAAGCGACATTTCTCCTATTATCAAGAATGTCGCTAACCCAGTTAGAGACAAAAAAAGCAGCGCTAACCACGGTTAACGCTGCTTTTTTACATCTGGTATTTTTCTGACTTAGCCATGATATCCTATGGAAGGAGGATATCATGGCTAAGTTTGCCTGTCCCTATCAACAAGGTAACGTGAGATTATCGCTGGGTTTCCAGCGATAATCTCACGTTAGCCTGTTAGCGTGAGGATTTTTATCGCTATTGAGATAAGTATTGCTAATAGCACGCTATCTCAGCGATAAAAATTCACGCTAGCCGGCGATAATTATCCTAGCGCTAAGTGCGCTTAGAGATAATTATCGCCGGTTGTTGTTGATATGCCCCAGGTTCCTCAAATCTTGTCGAATTTACAGTGACATGATTATTTAACATGAGGTTGCACGCTGACACCGGCCACTAATCTTGGCTGGAGGTAGCGTCAATAAGTGATTTTATTGCACAGGAAAATACAGCTATGCAGTACGCCTCAATGGAGGATGCTATGATATTGGTTCAAGGTAGCGGAGAGTTGCCAAGTAAGCATTCTTCGTCATACTGGTATCCTCCTGATGTTGCTTTACTCAGAATGCAGTTTGAGGGTTTGATGACAGTTTAGCTAACGAGCTGTGCTGTTTCGAGTTCACAGTTTGAATTGTTCACTATTTTCAATCAGTAGCATCACTTTGCACTCCCAAAGCAAGAACACTTAAGCAGTTGTTAAGCCTAGTTAATTTGTATTGCGTTTATGTAGTTCTTACTATCCCTGATGAGACTTTGAAGTGTGGCATTTTTCACCGTTTTACATAGAGCGGTTTAAATGAACACCAGCTACATTACACAAGGTCAGTCACACTCATTTTTTAGGTACGGGAAATGAAGTGCATACATGCCAACACTCCCGATTCAGGTGGGAGACTACCGATTTGAAGGATAGTCTCCCGCCTCCCGATTCCTGCAAGCAAAAACCAGATTCCTCGGGGTTTCAGCTGACAGGGCTTGGTATTGTGTAACCTGCTAATTCTTCCAGCAATAGTCAGAATGGCGATGCAGGGGCTCTAGAAGGGGTGAAAAACCAACAAAGCCCCATTAACAACCGAATGGTCTTTTAAACACCTGTGAAGTACTGGGGAGGGGGGGGGGGGGGCGGCTGTGTGTGTGCCCGGAAGCTGTTTCAGCCTGGGCTGAGGGGGGAGGGGGGTGTATGCACTGACCGCAACCTGCCAGGCCAGTGCACAACTCTTGCATCCCCCTCTTTCTCTGCCTGCCATTGCGCTCCATGCTTCTGAAAGGTGATAAAAAAAACACGTGAATTTGCTTTCAAATGTCCGATCCTGCAGCAGCACACTTCCAAAGTCCATACATGACAGAAACCCGCTTGAAGGCCTCATTCTCCCAATTTTTTTTTTTTTTTTTTTAAATCTCCCACTTTGCTCTTCTGAAATGTTGGCATGTATGTAAGTGATTTGTCCAGAACCACGCGATGTTAAGCCAACTCCAAGACTCAAACCTTATTCCCCAGTTCCAAAGTCGGCACTTTTAGTTAATACAGTGTGTTGAAAGCGTCACTTGTCTGTCAAACAAGAACTCGCGTGGTCGCCATCTTAGATAAGGATACGATCATTGGTGGTTGTGCGTGCATTCCTTTGTGGGTAAGGAGGGGATTGGCTGAGGTAGGGTCTCTGCACACGGAAACGGCGGCGGGTGAAGGGCCCTAAATCACCGTCTGAGGGAGGCGGCCGCTGGTAAGTGTACCTTTTGGGTAGTAGGACGCGCGTTGGTTAAAAGGAGGTCTCCGGGGTGCCACAGGCCGGTCGTTGCATGTAGGAAGCCAGTTGTGACATGAGGGGGCGCTAAGGTGTGGAGTATTGCGGCCTTTTAGATAGGTGTGCATGCGTAAGTGGGCGTGTGGCCTAAAGAGAGGGGTGTGCGCGACTAGTCCTGTGTTGCCTTAAAAAAAGAGTGCAAACTGACAGTGGTAGGTGTGGCAGATGGCGTTAGCCTGTTCGTGGTGGTAAAAGAACACGGAGTAGTGTCAGTGAGAGTGGTAGGAGATGTTGTACCATATGAACATGATAAAAACATACCAAAAAGCACATATACGCTTCAGCCTTACATCTATAGAATGCTGCTGCTTAAAGTAATGGGTGCTAAAGATATTTCATTCTTGAAATCTATAGCAACTGGATGTGATAATCAATCCTATACTGACACATGCTTATCATTTCTACTGTGGTTGGATTAAATTGGTTCGTTAAGTAACGGTACTTCTGTTTTCCGCACTCCAATTAAGATGTTAAGATAAATTGAAAAACCAACCTTGTAAACTATGCCCAAATAATAAGTGTAAGTAGGTCAGATAGTTCTTTGCAGCATTGGGCATAGATGCTCTACGAAATTTGCTACTTAAAGCCCTCGTTGTTGCGCTGCTGTTTAAGCTGTTTGTTAGTATTCGTCCTAACGGATGCAATGCCAAAATGCTGGTGAGATTCTCCTCTAATTCCTTTTTTAAAGAAAGTTAAAAAAATAAGCAGGCAGAGGGATGGGGGTGATCCTCACAGACTGCTAGCGCCTGCTGATGGCCTTTCTCAATTAAATGGCGCCGGAGCCAAGGTTCAAATTAACAAGCCCGGCGGAGGTGGCGCGCGCCCGCTTGGGGGCGGGGGAGTGCATTCCAGGCGGGGGGAGCGGACCCTTTGAAGTGAAGGGTCAAATTAACAAGCCCGGCGGAGCATGGCGCGCGCGCGCTCTTGGGGGCGGGGGAGCGGACCCTTTGAAGTGCTCCCAAAAAGCGGATTGCATGGCGGCACGATGCGCGTGATTGTGCGCGTGCTAGCCATGCAATCTGCTTTTTGGGAGCACTTTTCAAACCCCCTTACAATAGTCTCGCTTAGCGATCGCTTACGCGATAGCAAGGCGAGAACTAAACATTGACTCTCTCCCTTCGATAGCAGGTCCTCTGTTGGAGAATCTCAAAAATTCCCCCCCAAAAAATAATAATAGTGACAGAAAGTCTGCTCCACGCATCTTCCCCCAATACGAACATAAATAAATAAAACAATATATGTCCCTACCCGAGCAGGTGTACTCTGTGAGCCTAATTCACAAAGGTAAACTTACACTTCTGTGTAAGTTTATGTTTGTTTTGGAATTCACAAAACAGCATTTAAAAGTAAGTTTACGAGTGCGGTGTGTCCACTGCTTCAGCTGTAGGCTAAATACAAAAAACAAAATGATTATAATGTTCCGTTATTATCATTTTACTTTTTGTATTCAGCTTGCGGTTTCAGGGGCGGGGCTGGGCTCCCCCCTCCTCTCAGGGAGGAGGAGTGATGGCAGCACCAAAAGTGCACATGCAGCGTTGGCAGGCTGTCCAGAGGCCGACCAAAGCGTCATGCGCACTGTGCATGTTCTCCACCCAGGCTGCACTACAGCCTGGGTGGAGAACCTGCCCAGCCCAGCCTGCCAGCCCCTGTCTGAGTGCTGAACCATTACGCTCAGACCAATCACAATGCTGCTAAGACAGCGTTGTGGTTAGCCAGGGGATTCTGGGAGGCTGTGTGCTTCGCTCCCTGGTTCCAGGACGCTCCAGAGAGGACGGAGGCAAAGGTCGGGGGTATGAAGGTAAGTGGTATTTTTTTTATTTTTTTTTACCCCACACGGTCCCACCACCCCATTTGGGTATCAGCCGCTACTGCTCATAAGCTTAGAATTAAAATGCAGTTTTGTGAATACCAAACCAAATGTAAACTTACACAAGAGTGTAAGTTTACCTTTGCGAATTAGGCCCGAGAGTCTCACTCAGGTTGGACGTGCATGGTGCTTGTTCCGTTCGCAGCAAACATATTGTATTCTTACTTAAAGTGTATTTGAGTTGACATCATTCAGTCATTGGCGTCTTGTGCCTGGCAACGTTCAACCATTCGCTTGGGACATTGTCAATCACAGTGTGGATCAGCCCACAGGAGTATAATGGTGATGCTCTGTTTGTAATGGCAGTTCGAGTGTGTCCTTCCACCTCCAGTGGAACGCACAAGGTACTATTTTATAGTCCGCGAGCGTCCAGGTAGCAGTGAGAACAAGCACTCACAAGAGCATCAGAAAATCGATTCTACGGATAAAGTAAGCAACCATTTTTCGTTAGCTATTTTTCCAGGCTCATTTATATAAATAAATCATAAATAAACTTTGCACACGCTTGAGTGTGACTGTGATTCACACTTTGCTTCCGCCCACCGGGGCATGGGGCAATGGGTCAGCCTACTTCAACCACTGACTTTCTTGAACTGTGCTTGTCACCCAGTACTAACCTGCCAATGCTTTTTATTTCTATTTTTTATGCTTTTTTAGTCAGTGTTGAGTGTTTAAATTTTGTCTGCAGATCACAGTAACCCAATGCCAATAGTATATTTTCCTGACACCAGAAAGAATGATATTTTCCGCTGATGTGCATTAACTGAAAAAGTGTTCAATATCTGTTCTAAGTACACCTGCTTCATAGTAAGTAACCACACTTTTCTATTAAAATTATATTTAAAGGCTATTAGTTAAAATTGTATTGTTAACATATTTGGCAGCTATATGTTTTCTTTTTTTCCCTTAGTTTTGTTTTTGCGGCAAATGCTAGAAATAAAATTCTAATCCATTTTTTTTCAGATGGTTTTGTCTGCTGTCACTCACTAATGCATAAATAATCATTGGCAAATCCAGTAGAATGCAGTAAAAATGTCAAACTTCTTGGATTTGCCAGTGCTTGTTTGGATTGGCAAAAACGCTAGTGGCTTTCTTTGCATTTTAAGTAGAGAGGCCAAGAATTGTATGGGGACTGTCTTAATTACACACACACCCAAATGAGTGGATTTAATGTGTAGTGTTGAACTCTGGTGCAGTTTCCATTGCTCTCTAATGAACAACAGGCCACATCCTAAATTCACCGGTGCACCCACAGATCTTTGTGTTTAAACATCTCACTCACTTTTCCTAGTTGCCTGCTTTTGTACAAGGAAGTCAGAAGGCCCTAGTATGAGGCCTGTCATTCAAATCAACTCAGTTGATTTGGAAGCTCAAGAATTATTTTACCTCCATTAGGTTATAGAGGCCCACCAGGAGGACCTCCGCCCTTGTGTTATGGCTGCATTGTACCATCCATATTTTAATAGGAGAAGATGGCAGTCTCCTTCCTGCTTCCATCAAGTGCTTGCCATGGACCCTATCATTCTTGCTTTCTGTTAGGCCCTTAGTGTTCCTTCTGATGGGAACCGGCCCCTGTCTGACAAATAGCGATGTCCGCCTGATCCTGCTCTCGTCTACTCTAGGCATCTCATGGCTATCCTGGGAGCCACTGGGACACTAAACCTCTTCATTGCTTCCAGTAACTACACAACTGATCCAATGGCACATGGACCATGGTAGGTTTGTGAGTTGTGTAGAGGCTTGACCAGCCCTAGTTCATCTGCAGACCTAAGTGTCAAGACTCCCTTAGCTCACCCTCTGACCTTTTGGTGAAGAAGGAAGAAGCAGGCCCAGAAATAAAGTCAACTCTGTTTCTCTGCGTTTCAAGTAACAGATGTTTCCTGGGACATCTCATTCACCATCTGGCTACCCATGACTCTGCAACCTGTGAGGATGAGACATAGTAATATTCCAGGCATGTTGAGACCTAGAAAACATACATATCTCTATGACATCAATTACGCACACGTATAAAGAGGTATTTGCATAGCACAAACCTAGCTCGGAAGAAGTGGAGCCCTGGCCAATGGGTGAACCCCAGGAACACACTTCTGAGGTTGTTGGCAAAGAGGTGAAAGAAGTATTGCTATGGTATGGTTGTGGGAGCAAAAACTGTAACCCAATATTCAAGACATCCAAAACTTCAGAAAACCAACCATTTACCTCAGGTGGTTCTCCCACTGAAATTGCATGAAAATGCACCCTCCCCAACATCAATTTAGTATTTATAAAGTTTTATATATTTTATTTATAAAGTTTTATATAGCGCAAAATTGACCCTAGAAGGGTATCAGAGCGCTTTACAAATAGTTCAATAAGTAGAAAATAGATAACCAAGAAGCATAAACGCTGACACTGTCCGTTGCAAATCAGGAGTGGGACAGTGAGTTATAAACCAGGACTCAGACGGTGAGTGCAGGCCCTTGTTGGAGATCTGTGTCATATCAGTATCCAGAGAATGAGTCAGTGGGTTCAGGGTAGAGATTTGTTCATTAAAAGCAGTTTGACTTCTTTTTCGAATGAAGTGATTGAAGAGATCAGTCTGATTTCAGGGGACAGGTAGTTCCAGATTCTAGGGGCCAATACGGAGAAGGCTCGGTTGTAGGTTTTCTTGTTCCGAAATTTTTGAGGTTTCAACAGTAAGGTGCTGGTGCTTCTAGATAATCTGCCTCCACCGTACAGTTCCAGTTTGTCAACAAGGTACTTTGGTGTGTTGAAGCGTAGGGCTTTGTGGGTCATGCAAGCAATTTTCATCTGAATTAATGCCTTCAGATCTGGAGTAATGTGGTTGTACCTTTTGATCCGGCAATGAGCCTTGCAGCAGAGTTAAGGAAAGCCCTTAGTGGAGCCAACTTGGATCTTGGCAGACCACATAGGGTAGCACTCCCATAGTCTAATCTGGGGATCACTAGAGCTTGCACCACTGATTTAAGGTCGTCAAAGGGGAGGAAGGGTTTTATTTTTCTTGGAATGTTCATTTGAAAGTTTGCACCTCTCCTACATGTTGAGATTCTTGTCAAGTGTAATTCCTAGTGATCTTGTGGATCTATAATGTGTGGAATGCAGTTGAAGGCTGCTAAATGGGTCATCCAATCTTCGATGTCGAGGGATCTTTTTGGTGGGGCAATTAGAAGGAATTTGGTTTTGAGCGAGTTGAGTTTAAGGTGGTTTCCGGTTAGCCAGTGTGTTTTTTTTGCAGAGTTGTGTTGAGTAGACGGATATCCTCAAGGGGAAGAGATTTTAAGGTATAATTGGGTGTCAACTGCATACATGTGGTATTGTACATTGGAACATTTTAGGATTTCGGTTAGAGGCTCCATGAACAACCGAAACAGGTTAAAGAGAGTAGGTGATAAGGTGGACCACTGAGGGGCCCCTAAAGTGACCGGAGTGGTAGTGGACAAGGATTGGTTAACCTTAATCCTTTGAGTTCTGTTGTGTAGAAATGAGGCAATCCAATTTAGGACAACCCCCAAAATCCCATTCTGTGTTCAAGTAATTCAAGGAGGCTGTCATGTTTGACCGTGTCGAAGGCTCAGGATAGGTCTAGGAGGATTAGGAGGCACATTTTTTTCTGATCTAGCATTTTAAGCACAGCATCAACTATGTGTGTAAGGACTGTTTCCGTGCTGTGACCCTGATGGAAACCAGATTGGAATTGGTCAATAAGGTGGAACTGATCAATGTGTTTGCCTAGCTGGGTATGTACGCATTTTTCAAGGAGCTTTGCCAGAATGGTAAAGGTGGAGATGGGACGGAAGTTATCTGGGTTTGTATGATCTGCTGTGGCCTTTTTTAGATTGAGGGTGACCTGCCCTGATTTTAGGCAGTATGGTAAAGCCCCTTGGAGTAGTGAAGCATTCACTATCTTAGTCCAGAAAGGGAGTAAAGAAGTTTTAATCTCAATTGAAGACGTTAGCTGGAAGAGGGTCGCAGAAGTGGTTTGACGGTTTAAGTGTTGTTAAGATATTAAGAATGCCATTTTCATCAAAGGTTTTGAAAGTGTCCCACAACGTCTTGTTTTTGAGGGTGAGTCCTTGTAGGTCTGGGTGCTGAACGATCATATACGGGCCTGGACTATTCGGGGGTATCATCGGGAGGAGCTCAATTACTGTTTGGAGATCACTTTCAATCTTTTTGGGCTTTTCAAGAAAGAAGGAGGCAAATATGTTGCGGTTTGGCAGCAGAAGGGATCCCATTGTGTAGGGGTTGGGTTTTTGAGTAGATTGATGTTTGATCATTTTGAACAGTTTTCTTGGACGATTTCTGGCTTTGTCTAGCTGAACTCTGAAGAAATTTGCTTTTGAGTTTCTGATGTGATTATTGTAGGTGTTCTTCAGTAATCACAGGTGCTTGAGTTGTTCTAGGGATGGTGAGGATCTCAACACTCGTTTGGCCAGTCTCAAATTGCGTCTTCATTTAGGTTTCCATTGTACCATGGTTTGGAGTCTCTAGTGGACGGTCATTTTAGCTGTGAGGGCGCAACTGTATCAAGAATGGTCAACATGGAGTTGTTGTAGTGGTTTGTAAGGTCATGGACATCTGACATGTCCGCTGGAGGAGGCAAGACGTTATTGCTGAGGAATGTTTGTCAATTCATTAAGGTCTATGTCGCGAGTGATCCTTTCCCATTGTCTGGGTTTCTTAAGCTGCAGTTTATGTGTCCTCACTGATTCGGTGAGGAGAAAGGTGATGCATTGGTGGTCTGTCCAGTTGCATGGGATGATAGATTCGAGTTGAATAGAGTTTGCTTTAGCAATGATTAGGTCCAGGGTCGCACCAGGGCTGTCACAGATTTGGTTCAGATTAAGTTCCGCTAGAAACGATTTTAGGCTGTTAACTGAGGGACCATTCGGGTCATTCCAATGAAGGTTGAAGTCTCAGAGGAAGATCTGGGAGCAGTGTTGTCCTACATTGGTAATGATGATGTCCATGATTTATTTGATGAGTGAGAGGTTGTAGCGTGGAGGGTGGTAGATCACATGTAGTGTACATAGTGGTTTGTTGTTACTCACAATGTTTATGCAAAAGTACTAACAATCGGATAACTGGACAGTTTGCAACTGATTCAGTACAAGGTTACTGTGGTGTATGCAAGCAATGCCTCCACCCAGTCTGTTTGGTCTGTCTGGTCTTATAATGTCATATCTAGGTGGGACTAATATGTCTAGGATTGGTGCAGAGGAGTCATTTAGCCATGTTTCTGTTAGGAGTAAAAGGTCAAGCTTGTGGGCAAGGATGAGGTCAGCAATGTCCACTGCGTGTTTCATGGCCGATCTGCAATTTAAAAGCATGCATTTCAGGCGGGGTTTGGTGTTTACTGTGATTGTCTGTACAATGGGAGCCAGGTTGTCTGGGTTTTCGTGGTGTACCAAATATAAGTAACTGGGGCCCCTCAATAATTGAGTTCTAGATCAGAGAAAAGTTAAAGGTTTTATTACAAACATTCCACAATCAAGGGGTAAAGAATAAACATGATTAAGGTTTCAATGCAAGTTATACATTGAAGTCAAAAGCAAAACATTTTTCATAAGTCCCAAATTAGAAGCAACGTCTAAAAAGGACCAGGCAGCATCCTTAGCTAAACAGGGATGTCTCCTAAGTATCCCCCCAAAATCAAAAATGTAATCATACCGGCTCATCTCCAAAATCAAGGGGTCCTTATACACAATTCTTGCATACCGAATCAGTAAAACAGCACCATCATTGTGGTGTGGCAAATCAGAGATATGAACAGCATTACCTTAACAAATAAGCACTATGCCATTTAAAATCAAACACAGCTAACAGCTTACATGCTACTGCCATTCAGAGATGCTCAAACAAAATATGAAACATTTAACAATATTTCTTCATTCAAGTGAATAAGAGTAGTCTACACAGCTGAACTATAGCGGAATGCCCTTGGAAGTTGAAACATTTCAGGAACAGGGAAAAGTTCATGTAAAGCTTTGGAATAATAACAGTGGAAATAAACCATTACATCAGCTTCACTTCACTCTGCGGAGCTTGCAGGGAGAGGAAATGAGCAGGGGGACAGAGTGTGAGGGGTGAATACAGGAGTGAATGGCAGAAATAGCATCCATTTTATCCAAGATGGCGTTTTCACATAAATGTGGCATAACTAAATTATATTAATAAACACACTTCTATACATCGTATTAAACTCATTTTAACTGTAATCATATTAGATCATCATATGTGCACTGAATACAACATAAAAGTATCATTATTCATTATTATTCCTTGCACAAAAATATTAACCTGGAAACCCGCTACCACATGGGGCATACAGCTTCTTGATGAGGGTAGAGAGAGAAGGCTGTTTCTTGCAACTTATTCAACTCCAGTTTGGTTATGTTCTGTGGCACCTGAGAAAGTTAATTTCTTGGCCAGGTAAGTTAGGCTATCATTTCTGATGGTTATGTAGGCGATGAAGACAATATATTGAAAAAGATTCGGGCTTGGATGGGGAGCCAGTGTAATTCCAATCAGCAGTATGCTGATGTGGTTACATTTCTTTAGCCACATTGAGCCATGCTGTGCAGTATAAGATGCACTTGACTGGTGCAAGGGTTTGCCAATGCACAAAGAACAGCCTCTATCCAGGCTTAGAGATCCAGGGCTTTCACACTTGTTCTAAAACTGGTCTCTTAAGGGAAGGGTAAGAGTTTATTCAGGGGCCACAGCTCTTGGTTTTTCTAAGAATGCATTCTTTAAAGTGAGGCCTGTATCAAGAGTGATTTTGCATTGTCTGTCAACTGAGGGGTAGGTTGGCCTGGTTGTTTTGGTCAACACTTCATTTTTTCAGAAGGAGGAGTATTTGTTCTGTTGTCGGGTGTCTGGGAAGGTTCATAGGATGAGAGAGGAATTGACAGCGTTGAGGAGGAAAAAGAGACCCTCTCCATGAAGAAATTTCATCTGATCGCAGAATGTTGTTTTTTTATAAGGTTTACCTGAGTGAGTTAAGTAGCTTGGTGATATTCATGAGTAAATGTAGGTTAAAAGTATTCCATTGGTGGAGGGGAACACAGTTAAGTGTTATTATTGGCAGTGTAAAAGTTGTGCACAACTTCAGCCTGTGAGATGATGAGCATGAGTCTGGTGAGTTGTGTTGGTGTTGAAGACTGTGAGCTATGAGCGGGATGTGGATTAGGTTGCTAGTGTTTTTTGTGTGGGTATAGTGACTGTCTTTGTGTGGTCTGGGAACGTAGTGTCCTGAAGCGTGTGTGGTACTTGCCTCAGGGGGAGGAGTTCTAACCCTAAGCCCTTCTGGACCATACATGCGCAATCATGAAGCGACTATGCTTATATTTGCCCTTTGGTGTAGATGTCTGGGCAATGGGACACCCTTGGGTGCTCTTGGGATGGGAAGGATGCCAAATCCCGATCATTTGAGAACTGGCATTGCCTCAAAGTGACATGTCCTTAGCCTAGTGCTGCCTTGTGCAGTGTTTCCACTGCTGCTGGAAAGCTATGGGGACTGGAGGGCCTCAGGAGAAGTGATTGGCACAATGTATGGTCTATAAAGATGTGAAGAAGAGCTGTAATTGATTGGGCGGGAGTTGGCACCAATAGTGTACAGTAGTGTTGATTTTAATGCCGGGCAACAGAATGTGTGTTATGTTGTGTTGGTCGGTGGTGTTGAGCTGTCTAACCATTCCAGGAGTAAGGGGTCACAGTGATCAGTGATTAAGGAAGGTCATCGGCCACTTAGTTGATGTCACCTTTGGTACTGTAGAATGGTCTGAGGTTGGATGGGCATTTCCTTTAGTTGTATGATCACATCCTTTTTCTAAAATCTTTTGGAGGAGCAGGGGATATTCAAATGGCCTGTTGGGATGTAGTTTGGACTTTATTTTAGGAGTGAGGGAATCTATCCACTTTGAGTACATCAGGAAAGATGTGGATACTCTCAAGACTCAAAGCACGGATGTGCTACTTACCTTTATGTAGAATTCTTCGTTAATAACAGACTGTTTGTGATTTCTCGCTCATGAGGTCTTTATTAAAGTGAAGCTGGATGCAGTCAGTGAGTGGCTGAACAAGTCAAGCAAGGGCACTGTCATCGAGAGACAACTAGACATGGGTTGAGGTACCAGTGGATGACGACAAACTCAGTGTTGGTGGATTTTACCTTCAGATGGGCTTCAGACATCCATGTTTTCAATGGCTTGAGAGAGTAGCATGGCTAGCAAATAGGGTTAAGATCTAAGATTAATGGATAGCCAGATATCCAAAATAATGGATAGCAATATTGTGACTGGCAAGCAGGGCTCACAGTAAGGTTCCATGTTTAAACTGTGATGAATTGATGAAGCCAAACTGTAAGTCACAGGTCACGGGTTGTGGGAGGACCGGGATGTATCCATAGGCAGAAATGTACCTGTGAAAGGCAAGAAGGTGAATAAAAGAAGGAGCTGTCCACACACGTAAAATAGCTGTATGGAATGCAATGCATGTCCTAAAGGTTCACAAAGCCATTGCGAAGGTGATCTTACAAAGATGCCACCATTGATCGTGATTACAAAAAATCCTAATGACGTATTTCTGGTCCTTTAGTGCAGGAGTCTTCAAATATTCACTAGGCCTTTCCTTTCATGGTTCACGCTCCCATATTTATATTTAATCTCACAAATGTCTTATAAGAAGAGTGGACAGAAACCCACACACTTTGAATGATGTGTGAAGACTATGAACCCAAGCTTCATGTCGATGGACATCAGAAGGAGACAGAATGTGGGATGTTCGAGGAGCTGCAGGAGTGAGTACCACTGAATACCACTGGGGTATGAAGGAGATGGAGAAGGCAACTGCCCTCTGTGTCCTATTTGCAGATCAGTCTTGACTCATTGGAATTCTCCACCAATCCATCAGGCGTCTCATCAGATTCTGCTCTGCCTTTTCTGTGGTACACAATACGGCGCAGCATGCGTTGTGGGTTAGCCGCTTGCTCATGATTGGCTGGCTTTCATGTCGTTCCTAGTTCTGTGTCCTTTATTAAATGAGTTTCCTCCATGTTCTGGCTCTGAAACATGTTTTCTCAAGCTTTTCATTGGACTAATATATCCTTTCACTGCTGATGTTATGGAACCACTTCTCGTTTTTCCCGCCATTTTCTATCTCATTTAGCACTCCATGTGAGTGCACGTCTAGGTCATTCCACTACTTCAATGATTGACAATACGCTTGTGCTCTTTCCAGGCTCCACGAATGTCCTTCACTTCCGCTCACCCTGCCATGCTCTTCCCCAGCCCAGTAATCTTCTATGACATCCTATGCACTCGGTTACATGCTTGGTGATGTCCTGAAAATTGTTCCACAGCCCCAAATCTCCCCAACACTGTCATTGCCACGCAGAATACCTTTTCATACTTTGAAGATGGCTACTGCTTTCATCGTCACATTGTGTCACTCAACATGACAGTCATGAAAGTATAGAAAACAAAATTTTACATTCTATTAAGTATAGAAAATAATGTTTAATAGTTTTAGGATTGGCAGTCGGTGCTAATGGCTTCACAAATGCAGGTGCATTTTAAGAGCAGTTGCCATTGGCAAAGCCAATAAAGGTGGCCACAGACCAATGAAAAAATAAAATTGGTGAGCTTTGTCAAAGCTTGCTTTTTGAAGTCCTCTTTCCCTACAGTCAATTTCTCTTAACAAGTTACACTCTATTTTCTGGCATCTTCTTGCCCTTAGCTCTTCCTTTCTCACTTCTCATATCACATTTTACTTTCTGCTGTATTCTAATTTCAGCCCAGTTTCTAAGCTCTCTCCGTCATCACGTCATCGACTTCCATCTCTCCGTATCTCTTATGTCTCCCATTATTCTTTATTTCCTAAAGATCCCTTACCCTCATGTTTTCTTTCATTTTTCCTTTACCTTTCCTTCCATCCATTTGCTTCTAACATATTTTTCTTGACCCTATGTTGACATTAAGTCCCGCATTTTAAAACAATTAAAACAATTTCAACCTTTTCATCTAAGGGGATATGCAAAGGTTTTAATCTCCAGCGACAGTTTGAGGAGTTCTCAATTTCCCTCTTTCCAGGCGTTTTCTTAAGTTGCTCGGTTTACCTTCCCCTGAGCAGTTGTTCTGCCTTGCGGGCATATTTCCCTGCACATACTACTATGTGTAACATTTCTAAACAAGTTTACCTTTTGGAAAGCATTTCTGTGCACAAAGACAACTGTAGCAGGTTTTTCTTTAAGTTTCATCCAACAAAATTGGAAGTGCTTTAATACAGCAAGAAATGAAATAATACACACTGCAAGATGTCAGTATGAATATAGACTGGTGGTGACCTCTGCACCCAGGGCTCAAAGCCCGCTTCAAGTCCTGCTTCTCCCGGTTTTCCTACATAGGTGTAACATAAGGTGTGACAGTCTCAGGCACAGGTGCAGGGCTGCCCCTCTCATTCAGAGTTTGTGTGCTCAGTCCTACAGTCTTACTCCCAATATGCACATCTCCCCAATGCAGGTCTGTTTCTCCCACTGGTCGCAGTAGGGCCGACAGCAAGTGTCTGGTCCCTCCTCGTCTTGGAGCGAGATGCACAAGCTGCGCGTGCCTCAGTACTTCGGTCTCGGAGGTTGCTAGCCGGAGTCTGGCAGGGCAGGTTCTGGCGTTGCTGGTAGCTTCGGGTCCTACACAGGCCCTTTTCTGGGTGTAGGGTGTGTCGGGTGGAATCAGCGGTCACAGGACTTTTCAGGGCGGCGGAGATGCAACTCTAACACTGCTCACGGTGGCGGGACAGCAGCCGGATCTGCACAGCTCTCGTCAGTCACCACAATGGTGCAATCTGCCGCAGTCACCGATTTGGAGCAGCGTAGTGTACTTTGGGCACTAATGTTCAGGGTCACAGTGGAGCAGTCCACTGGGAACGCTCCAGGACAGTGCCATGATCCAGACCATGTGCAGGGTCACAGCAACGCCTCTCTCTGCGGCAATGCCACAGTATAGCCACTCCATAGTCACAGGGGCCCAGTCTGCTTGTGCACACTTTAAGACAGGGCCCCTGTGCAGCAGCTGCAGACAAAATAATCGATGCTGTGATCTGGGAGCTCTCCAGTCGCTCTTGTTTGAGTGCCTCGCGGTGGACAGACCCTCCGCTCCGGGGTCAGCAGCTTCTGCTCACCCTGTCACCCTGGCAGTCAGCACTTCCTGCAGGGCTGGCACTCACCTTCCCTCCTCTTCTCAGGCAGGTGGGCCACCAGGCGATTCAGTACAGGGACGGGACAGACTTCAGAAAGCTGGTTGTCAGGCAGGCACCAGCTCTGGTTGCACAGCGGTCCTCTGGGTACTCTGCAGGATACCCCCTTTCCCTTCCTTGGTCAAGGAGAACTTGAAACTGAACAACAAGTAGGTCGGCACCTCCCACTTTTATACAGATATACACACAGGGGGTGTGTGTTCTCAGTCTGCGCTCTCAGAACTGGTTTTGGTTGGTTCTTCTTTCATGTGTCCTTCCAGGCTGACTTCCAGACACTGCCTCGGTGTAGATGCTCCTAACAGCAGAGTCATCTCCAGTTTGGAGTACCAACAACCGAGACACAAAGAGTTGCAAGTTTCTGGCTATCAACAACCATTATTAAAAGTGATCAGGGAAAGAGACCAAAGACTGGCATCTGCTGAAGGACCCACCACCTTTCTTAACAACAGGGGTGCCATCGCTTCATCCTGACCCTCTACCAAACGCCAAATGGCTCTGCTCTGGAAGACAAACCAGAGGCTCCTTGCAGCAAAAGGACCTTGTCAAATCCCAGAAGGAAGCTGTGTTTCCTCTTTCCCACCTTCAGTGTCTCGGTCTCCACCCCCAGTTTCAAGAATGTCAGCGATATGCTCCACTGTCTGCAAAAACAACTTCACCTCCATCTTGAGCACATGAACAGGCCAGGAGCTTCCCAATCCAACCCATGAGCCCCAATTACTCTGGTTCCCTCATACACAGAAAGTAGGCACCATTCAGCCAAACTCAATTTTGGTGAAATCTACCTTCAGATGGACTTCAAACATACATAAAAATACGCACTGGGATGTTAGTGCTAGGATCTGAGTTAGGGCGTCAAAGTGGAACTTTACATGAGTGGGCAAGCAGGCCTCCACTCCAGTGACACAGATAAAAAGGTCTGGGCACAACTACTGATTCATAAAACACATTATGCTGCCATCATTACTCTATATGCTAAACCCATGACAGGGATGGTCGTCCACTGTCAAACAAATAAGTAGGCCTGGGCTAAAATTTCGTTCCGTTCGCGGAAATTGCGATAATTTGACATTTTCGCGTTCTGCGGAAAGCGCGAAAATGTCAAAATTTCCGCATTCCGCAGCTTAGCGATAATTTGGTTCTTGCTCGCGCTGTAAAATAATACATTCTCGCGCGCAAGCGCGATCACCTTACCTGAATCCCTGCGTTCGCCGACAAGTTTTCTTGATCCGGTCGCGTTCTCCATGAGATGTTGTATTGTTTTTAGCCATTTGCGCTGTCTCGCGACTGTTCGCGCCCGCAGTGACGTCATGCGTCACGCGATCACGTCTTTCTTCTCGCGATCATGCACCGCGAGACAACTGAAAACAAGATGGCCGCGCCCGCGAGCAACAACATGGGTAAGTTGGCGAGCCGCAACCATGCAGAAAATCTCGCGAACATGCGGGAAAAAAACTTCTGCATCTTCGCGATATTTCCGCGTGTTTGCGATAATTTTTAACATTTTCGCGATAATTTGCGAAAGTGGATTTCGCAAATTCCGCCCAACCCTACAAATAAGGGCACACTTTGTGCACCCCTCCTAGTCTAGGATAAGACCTCACTCTTCGCATTGGACAGTCCTCAGCTTTTGTGGCATGAGGTTGTAGCCAAAATTGAAAAACCAGTAACCCCCGGGCGTAGTACTCCACGTCGCCCACGGAATGTACGTAGCGCTGCTTGCTTCGCGGTTTACGAAGTAGGCGTAGCAGGCAGCGCTACGCACACGCCAGGACGAAGCCGAGCTGCCTGCCGCCCGTCTCGAGAAATACACATGCGCGGGCGTCCGCGCATGCGCATTTGTGAAAAGAAGTTGCCGTCAACGAGGAAGAGTGAGCCCCGGGACGCCGCGCTGCAGGTAAGGCATTTTATCTTATTTTTTATCATAGTTTAACTTATTTTAAAAGGAGGGCGGGCGGGAGGCGGGTGGCGCGTAGTGGGGCTACGCGGAGCGCGCGAGTGTGCGTAGATTTGGCCACACTACGCGATGCTCCAC
This sequence comes from Triturus cristatus, assembly GCF_964204655.1. Taxonomy (NCBI): domain Eukaryota; kingdom Metazoa; phylum Chordata; class Amphibia; order Caudata; family Salamandridae; genus Triturus; species Triturus cristatus. The sequence goes on from NC_140593.1 coordinate 95,610,427, forward strand.
GTAGCCCCACTACGCCCACTACGCCCAGGGTTAAAAAACAGAATACCAGATACTCACAGTTGGGCATTAAGGAAAAGGGAGCATAACTGGGCATCTTTTTTTTTTAGAGAGTTTTATATAGAGGGGACTAGACCCGAAGATATCGGGTATCAGAGCACTTTACATGAGCACCAGTTTCGTTATACAAGGACACGTTCTTTTTTTTTGTTAGGCACAGGGAGATTAAGTGATTTGCCCAGAATCACAGGATGTTGAGCTTCTTTGCCGAGACTCGAAATCGGTTCCCCAACTTCGAGGTCGACTGCTCTAGCCATAAGGCTACATCCTCTCCCCCCTATCTTGTAGGTAAAATTTCCATCCCAACTAGAAGATTTTGTTAATAATAAATTAGCATATGTACCACATAAACTGTAGCAAAAGTCATGATTTTCAAGTGCAAGTGGAAAAGCTGAAACCTTTGTACCCTATGCAGGCTTCTTAAAGGCCAAAATGGCCAACGGTTAAGGAGCTCCCACCAGGAGCTCCCGGGATAGGGTTCTCGTCTCTGCATTAATCCTCTGAGAAGCACCCCCCATCAAGCCACCACCCCCTGGAATGGAAGGCAGCGATCTTGCGATCCTGCACAGCAGAAAGCAGCTGTTGACAGAGTCCAGAATGGCATCTAGGGCGACACAGTGACATGCCGAGGATGGGCCTGAAAACCGAGCAGTGGTAAAAAAAAGCCTGGGAGATCTTCCCTGCTGGGTGCCTGCGAACAGCCACTCTGCTGTCCTGTGCAGTCCGTATCCCTTTCGGAGGAACGGCAACCCGAGCTTGAATCCTTGACAATTGGCAGGTGTTCACTGATGCTGGACCAGTTTCCCCCGCTGCCCTCCTACGACTTGCCGGAGTGGGGAAGAGAGAGAATGAGGTGTCCATGAAGTTCCCGCTGCCGCTCTCCATCTAAGGCTTCAACTACACCTGCAACACCCCACACATGTGACATACACATGTTTCTAAATTAGAACACCCAGCTCTAATGACAAATGAGAGACTCAATCTAAGTCTAGAACACTCCACCCTGATGGCAAACACAAGAGTCTAAGACTGGAACACACAACTTTAATTCCATCTGATAGATTCCATTGCAGGCTCCATCTATAGTTACAGCACTTGACCCTCATCACATACAAAAATGTCTAAAACTACAACATCCAACTCTAGTGACAAATAAGCGAGTTAGTATAAGACGACATCTATAGCTAAAACACTCCACCGCATTACATACACTGGTTTCTTAGACTTGCACACCCAACTCTAATCACATATGAGAGACTCTATCTGAGGCTCTCCATCTATGGCACAGCAAGCACTCCACTCTTATCACATGCACAAGAGCCTAAGACTAGAACATCCAACTCTAATGACATATGAGCGACTCCTTCTAGACCTCCGTCTATAGCTAGAACAATCCACCCTCATGATATACAAGAGTATCGAAGACTAGAACACCGAAATCTGATGAGATATAGGAGTCTCCATCTAAGCCTCCACCTACAGCTAGAAAACTCCACTTATGACATACACAAGTAGCTAAGACTAGAACACGCAACTCTCATGACATACACAGGTATCTCTCTAAGACTAAAACACCCAACTCTCACGACATACATACCCAGATAACTGTCTAAGACTATAACACCCAGCTCTCATGACATGCATGGGTATCTCTCTCAGACTAGAACACCCAACTCTCATGGCATAGACGGTACCTATCTAAGACTACAACCAACTCTTGTGACAGGTATGGTATCTATCTAAGACTAGAACACCCAGCTCTCGTGACATACACAGATATGGTATCTATCTAAGACTAGAACACCCAGCTCTCGTGACATACACAGGTATCGATCTAAGACTAGAACACCCAACTCCCATGGCATACACAGGCATCTCTCTAAGACTAAAACACCCAGCTCTCATGACATACATACCCAGATATATGTCTAAGACTAGAACACCAAACTCTCATGACATGCACGGGTATCTCTCTCAGACTAGAACACCCAACTCTCATGAAATGCATGGGTATTTCTTTAAGACTAGAATACCCAACCATCAGGACATACACAGGTATCTATCTAAGACTAGACCACCCAGCTCTCGTGACATACACAGGTATCTCTCTCAGACTAGAACACCCAACTCTCATGGCATAGACAGATACCAATCTAAGACTACAACCCACTCTTGTGACTTACACAGGTATGGTATCTATCCAAGACTAGAACACCCAGCCATCAGGACATACACGGTATCTGCCCAAGACTAGAACACCCAACTCTGGTGACATACACAGGTATCTGCCTAAGACTGGAAATCACAACTCTCATGACATACACGGGTATCTGCCCCAGACTAGAACACCCAACTCTTGTGACATACACAAGTAACTATCTCAGACTAGAAAACCCAGGTCTCATGAGATACACGGGTCTCTATATACAACTAGAACACCTAGCTCTTATGACATACACATGTGTCTCTCTAAGACTAGAACACCCAGTTCTCATGGCATACACAGGTACCTATCTAAGACTAGAACACCCAACCATCATGAAATACACAGGTACCTATCTAAGACTAGAACACCCAACTATCATGAAATACACAGGTACCTATCTAAGACTAGAACACCCAACTATCATGAAATACACAGGTACCTATCTAAGACTAGAACACCCAACTATCATGAAATACACAGGTACCTATCTAAGACTAGAACACCCAACTATCATGAAATACACAGGTACCTATCTAAGACTAGAACACCCAACTCTCATGAAAGACACAAGTATCTATCTAAGACTAAAACACTCAAGTATCATGACATGTGGAAAGTGCTATGGCTACAACAGTCCATTCCAGCCCACCCTCATGACATACACAAACATGTAACACTAGATCAGCCAACCATAATGGTACATGGGTGGCTGCATTTGATTATCCATCTATAGATACAACTCCCCATAGTCATGGCATACACAAGTCTACTTCTAAGTCTAGGAAATCTAATGCATGTATCTATCTAAGACTAGAACACCTCACCCTTGTGACACGCAAGTATCTAAGACTAGAACACCTCACCCTCATGACACACAAGTATCTATCTAAGACTAGAACACCTCACCCTCGTGACACACAAGTATCTATCTAAGCCTAGAACACCTCACCCTCGTGACACACAAGTATCTATCTAAGCCTAGAACACCTCACCCTCGTGATACACAAGAATCTATCTAAGACTAGAACACCTCACCCTCGTGACACACAAGCATTTATCTAAGACTAGAATACCTCACCCTCACGTAAGTATCTATCTAAGACTAGAACACCTCACCCTCGTGACACACAAGTATCTATCTAAGACTAGAACACCTCACCCTCGTGATACACAAGAATCTATCTAAGACTAGAACACCTCACCCTTGTGACACACAAGTATCTATCTAAGACTAGAACACCTCACCCTCGTGAAACACAAGTATCTATCTAAGCCTAGAACACCTCACCCTCGTGATACACAAGAATCTATCTAAGACTAGAACACCTCACCCTCGTGACACACAAGCATTTATCTAAGACTAGAACACCTCACCCTTGTGACACGCAAGTATCTAAGACTTGAACACCTCACCCACGTGACATACAAGTATCTATTTAAGACTAGAACACCTCACCCACTTGACATACACGTATCTACCTAAGACTAGAACACCTCACCCTTGTGACACACAGGTATCTATCTAAGACTAGAACACCTCACCCTCGTGATACACAAGAATCTATCGAAGACTAGAACACCTCACCCACGTGACATACAGGTATCTATCTAAGACTAGAACACCTCACCCACGTGACATACAAGTATCCATCTAAGACTAGAACACCTCACCCTTGTGACACACAAGTATCTATTTAAGACTATAACACATCACCCTCGTGACACGCAAGTATCTATCTGGGGCTAAAGCTCAAGAATTTATCTAGGGCTAAAAACCCTGGCTTATTGAAACTCCATCCGAGGCCCATCTCTGGCTACTGCACCCCAATATCACGCCACACACAAAGTGCCATCTCAGGCTACAACACACTACTCAAAAGACACATGGGATACTCAATCTAAGACTACCTCAAAGAGCGCGATTATGAGTCGGGTGAAGGGTGATCCCATGTGGAAACCACTCCACCAGGTGGGCCGGTGGTATCACAATCATATTTCCTGGGTGTGAGAACACAAGTCCTGGATTTACCAGCCAGAAAAAACACAACTGACACAATCGCTGAGGTTTTGGCTGCAACAGCGGGCAGGTTCTGACCCCATCTCTACCCGAGTCTTTATGGTCTTTGCGGCACTGGTGGCATGTAATGCTCCATTCCACCAGGTACCTTTCACCCCTTTCTTTCCCTCCCCTCCCAACTACCCACCCTCCAACCCTACCCAGCACCCTCCCACCTGCTATCAGTTACCACCCGCTTAGAGCAGGTGGTAAATGTGAACAATACTTCCCCGCTCAACCCCCAGATCATGAAAAACCATGCGGAAATCAATCTGGTAACTCCTGGTAATACCGGGTCCACAGAATTATTCAACATTGAGGGGAGATTAACTCATAAGGGCTGGGGTGTTACAGCGCGATAACAATAATTTTATGTGCAGAGTTTGCACCCTGCCAGTACGGTGCAACTCATAATCTGCACCCACAACTGCACATCTCCGTGTACTCATGATGCACAAAATGTTCCACTGTCTCAAGCAGCATCCTTCCAACATGAGACGCCCTCTTGTGGTGTAGCGGTCTAGCGGTTATACGCTCACCGCGTGACGTCACAGGACGTCCGGCAGCGGCCATTTTCACGGAGTAAGAGCGCCGAATTCAACGAGAGAAGAGCTCCGCTCCGGCGCTCCTGTGTAGGCAAATAAACGCAGTATACCTCTACACTGTGTGCGCGTGGTTCTTCATGAGTGGGGCCATAAGCAGCAACATCATTACACCTCTCAAGCGACAACCCCCAATCGTCTGTTATAAGGCGGTACTCGCCAGTCCTCCGTCACCGGCTCAAAACAAGAGTTTCATCTTTGTTGCTATCACTGTGCCTGATGAAAGGTGCACTGTGTCGCTTACTGTTTTTATTCGCTATAATGTGTGCATCACTGGGAGAGCACTTGCAGTGCCACTGCAATTACGCAATACTGTGGCTGCTGCATTACTAAAGACATGGTGACAAGTGTTCCCGTGCAGTGTGAAGCCATTTGCATAGGTTCTCTGGTCTTCCTTCTTATTGCTGTATTTTGGATGTTAAACTGATACGAATAAGGTGAAAAAATTTTACCGACAGTGTTAATAGGCGTAAAAATTGCAAAATAATGTAGTAATACCACAAAATGAGCCACATTAAGTCATATAACTTGTATTTTCTTGACGCATAATTTAGTCAACCCTGCTACATAATTGTGTCCTCCCTGCCGCATAATTCCATGGCCCTCAGTATTTTTCAGTGTTTATCTTATGTTAAAAGCTAGATGAATGCAAACCTCCTCACCCTTTATTTTTGATAATCACTCCCCTCTTCCCCGGCTCTCACTCCATCCTGACATCGGAATGAGACACGACGAGGCTCTTGAGCCCTTGCACGGATGCTTGGCAGTTGCCCGTGGGCGGTACTTCACTGCGGGCCTCATCTGCGTCGTGACTGGAGGAGGCTGATAAATCCGGACAGGGAGAGGCAGCGCACCTGCTTCCGGCCCTTGTTTGAGCCGGGCCCCTACCACAGGAAGCTGACGACAGGAGAAGTTTTGCGGAGGCAGAGTGGACCGCGCGATCACCACCTGGGCAGATCGCATGGCACACCTGCGATCCATCGTCTTCCTTGTGTGTGAGCTCCGTCCTCTTTGTAAAACTATATTTTTATTGGGGTTTCTTTTTCCCTTCTTCGTTATACTTTAGCAGGCAATTGATATTTTTTGTAATTTGCATTTTATGTGGCACAGTACCAGACCACTGCACGACAACGACCAATAAAGCGTGAGCCAATGATTGAAGCTCCTGGATGTCACAATCACTAAAGTGTGTATCACGGAGACTCATGTCACAATCCTTAATGCTCACAGGGACAATCAGTAAGGCTCGTATCACAGTCATTTAGGCTCAAACGAAAATCTGCAAGGCCATCCTCAAACCCCGTAACGGAAGGGCTGCATCACAATTAGTGAAACACACATCACAATCAGTGAGGCTTGTTTTACAATCACTGAGGCCTGTGTCACAATCAGCAGCTTTTGTGCCACAATCAGCAAGGCTTGTGTCACAATCAGCAGTTTTTGTGTCACAATCGGTAAGGCTTGTGTCACAATCAGCAGTTTTTGTGTCACAATCGGTAAAGCTTGTGTCACAATCAGCAGTTTTGCATTATGAAAGGTTCCTATAACAGTCGATACACTTCATAGCACTACCAGTAATGCTCACAGTGAAATCAGTCTGGACAAAGGCATGTCCCACTCAGTAATGCTGGTGCCACAACTAGTAATGCTGGTGTAACAACCAGTAGGTTCGTGTCATAATCACTTAGGCTAGCTTCAAAGTCAGTAAAGCCTACGTCACAATCAGTAAGGATCGCGTCACAATCACTTAGTCTTGCGTTACAATCAGTAAGCTTCGTAGCACAATCAGCACGGCTTGTGTCACAATCAGCAAAGCTCATGGACATCCAGTAAGGGTCGCCTCATGCTCAGTGAAGCCAGCATCCCGTTCCATAAGGGCTGCGTCACCATTCGAGAAGTGTGTGTCACAACCAGCAAGGTGTGTGCCACCATCCGAAGTGTCATGTCCCAATCACTTTGCGCCTGATTTAGAGTTTGGTGGACAGAGTACACCCTGCCGGGGGGAGGGGGGAGCGAGGGGAGGGGTAGAGGACATTCCCTCCGCCACAGTCACGGACCCCCAGCCCACCAGATTTAGAGATCCGCGCCGGCTCAGTGTTCATCTCCGTACTTTGAAGAGGACCGCCATCACGGCGGCTCCTTCCGAGGTTTGGTGGACCGCCGCTGACGGCTATGGCGGCTGCCATCGGTTATCAAGTTCATTCCCCTAACGTTTATATATTTTTTGTTTTTAATAAACAAACTACCAAGGTGAGGGAGCAAAACAATAATTACCCCCACACTCTGGAAACTCTTTCCCAAGGTTTGCGGGTCATTATAGTTTATTTCCTGTCCCTCACTGTCAAGTTTTTCCTGGAATTGATGGACAGGAATAAAAACACATTCCACAGTCCACTCTAAATAGGGCAGGCAGTGTACTGCCCTTCCTCCGATATCCGCTACTGTGAAGTCCATCGAAGGAAGTATTCCGTTGATGCAGCCACCAGCCAATGGCCTCTGCTAATGTAATACTTAAGGTCCGCGCGTCTCTAAATTCAGGCGGAAAGAGGATTTGGCGGCAGGGACTCCATCTTGTTTGAGACGGAGGACTTGTTTGTCAAACCCATAAGTAGGCCCTTAGTCTTGTGCTACAATCCCTATTTTTTCGGTGTCACCATTCGTTAAGACTTGTATCACAATCTATAAATCCCACACAAAATCAATAAAAACAGCATATTCCATTACACATCACTAAGGTTCCAATCAGTAAGGTTGGTTTCACAATAAGAAAGGCTCATGTCACAATCACTAAGGCTCGCAGCACAACCAGTGAGGCTTGTGTCACAGTCGGTAGTGCTCGTTTCATTCAGGGCCCGATTCACAAAGGGACTCTGCACTCGTAGCAGGGGTCCCGAGGTTATGGTGGGTGGGCCCTACTCGTGGCGGGACCTCCATAATGAGAAACTGCAATGCGGAGATCTCGCCACAAGTGCAAAAGCTCTGCCGCGACGGTGGCGCCTCTGCCACGAGTGCGAACCCCCTGCCCCGACAGTGGCGCCTACACCACGAGTGCAGATCCCCTGCCGCGACGGTGGCGCCTCCACCACAAGTGCGGACCCCCTGCTATGACGGTAGCTCCTCCGCCATTAGTGCGGAACCCCTGCCACGATGGTGGCGTCTCCACCATGAGTGCAGATCCCCTGCCGCGACGGTGGCGCCTCCACCATGAGTGCAGATCCCCTGCCGCGACGGTGGCGCCTCCACCACGAGTGCAGAACCCCTGCCGCGACGGTGGCGCCTCCGCCACGAGTGCGAACCCCCTGCCCCGACAGTGGCGCCTTCACCACGAGTGCAGACCCCCTGCCACGACGGTGGCACCCCGCCACCAGTGTGGACCACCTGCCACGACGGTGGCACCTCCGTCACAACTGCAGACCCCCTGCTGCGGTAGTGGCGCCTCTGCCACAAGTGTGAACCCGTGCCGTGACTGCGGCACTTCCGCCACCAGTGCGGAGGCCCTTTGTGAATCGGGCCCTCAGTGAGCAACATTTGGTGCTTGCGCTGAAATGTTTATGAAGGACGCAATCAGCCGGGGTCCGTGCAGGTAACAGTGGTGGGACAGTGGGTCCGCGTTGGGGGGCATTTCGAGGGACAATGCCAAGGGTAAATTAAGTATTTATTTAATTTTCCCTCTGCATCGTCCCTCAAACCCCCCCCCCCCCACGTGGCCCCACCACCCCACCGCTGATACGTGCACAGACCGCTGCTGGCCGCAGTAGCAAATAATATTTAATGATCATGATTAAAACAACAAGAAGGAAGTAGTGGACTATAATTAACACCGACCTGTGCCTCTTGCTTTCTCAAAAGTGAACTCCAGTTGCGAGGAGAATGGGTAGCACTTCACGCTGATGATCACCTGGTTTTAAGTGCTTCCAAAGTGATGTTTTAGAGAAACTGGCCATGAGGAGACTATGGGACATATTTACAAGGCGGCGATAGAAAATTATCGTCGCTTATGCGGCCGTTTTAGGCCGAAAAGTGGCAATCATTTTATCGCCTAATTAGCAAGGTCATGCTAACGCGTGAAACCTTGCATTAGCGCACCTATTCTTAACGCCCAGCTTTGCATCTCTAATGAGATGCAAAGTGGGCGTTCCTGACCTGACATGACAGGAGAAATGTCGCTAAGCGACATTTCTCCTATCATCAAGCCCCACGCTATGATGCATAGAGGCAAGAAAACTAGCGATAACCCCTGTTATCGCTACTTTCCTTACGCCTTATTTAGGACTGACTTAGCCATGATACCCTATGGAAGGAGGATATCATGGCTAAGTATGTGAGTCCCTATCATCAAGCTAACGCCACATTGCGTGAGATTATCGCTGGGTTTCCAGCGATAATCTCACGTTAGGCAGTTAGCGCTAAGATTTTTATCGCTTTTGAGATACGCGCTGTTAATAGCACGCTATCTCAGCGATAAAAATCCACGCTAGCCGGCGATAATTATCCTAGCGCTAAGTGCGCTTAGCGATAATTATCGCCGGTTGTTGCTGATATGCCCCTAAGTGATTTTCTCAGCATAGACCATGATCTGAACTCTGGTTGATTGTTACCTTGGCAACTGCTTAAGTACCTGCTAGGTACAGCTGCATCTTTGCTGATGCAGATTTTGTATATTCTACCCTACGACGCTGCCATCTTACTTCTTGCATCATGATGTCTCATCGTACAACATCTTTCTTTCTCTCATCTAGGCTTGAGCTATATAAATACACCCACATACATTTCATGTCATCAATCTGACTGCACTTGTATTCACGTCGAATAATTGAATATTATGCCCTGGAAGTACTGTCTGCCACTTTATCCACTAATTGACAAGGGTGTTATTGCCTTAACAACCAGTGTTGCTGTTTTCTGGCTGTGAAGTTATAGAATAATTCAATGTTCTGCTATCAGTTTGTTGACTATGATGTTATTAAATTATTAAATATGTTTTACCACCTTGTAATGATGTTATTGGTTATGGATTGCAATGTTATTAGGTTATTGGCTGTTTTAAATGCCAGTGATGCTTTGGCTTAGTTGCTGTGATATTATAAAAACAATTGGAATATTATTGATCCATGTACTTTGGGTGAGCAAAATTAGCTTGATTTCCTTTTGCATAATTACACAAAATTCCTGAAATCTTACGCAACATTACACGAAATGTAAATCAGGCATTAGTGCTATATTTTTTGCTATTTTTGTGTAAAATGCGTCCACAAGTCGATTTTGGACGAGAGTATACATTTTGCGCTCTAAAATAGTGCAAAATCATAAGTGCCGTTAACAACAGCTGCTTGCCTTCTGTTCATTTCTGCTGTTCCTGGGCTCCTGCGATAGCATTTGGACCCAAAAAGACTTGAAGTTATGTGATGGGGCGCAATGGTGTAATTTCGTGAATTTCAAGTAACAAGCATAACACAAAATTACTGAACGCAAGATTACAATGAACATTTTGCCTGGGCCGAGTTTGTACCGAGATGCTATTGGTATGACTACAGTGTTATAGACTTGTTTACTTTGCTACTATCTATTAAGTGTGATGTTATCAGCTTATCGGCCATAATGTTATAAGTATCTCAGGGATGCGCAGTGTTCCGTGACAAGAAATCAAAGTAAGTACGCCAGTGAGCGGAGGCATAAACACTTACATTTGCCTTTGGTGTAGAAAAAAAGCGATGGGGTGGAGTGATCAAAATTTTGAATGTGGAAGGGAACACTATAAGTACTGAAGAATAGTCAAGCCAGAACTGCAGAAGCAGTGATGACAGTAGGAAACTATAGGGCATAGGGATGCCCGGGGTCAGAGGATGGACTCAAGGAAGACAAATTATTTTTTTTCAAAAGTCCAAAGGCGGGAATCACAGAACCGTTCAAGTGATTAAGGAAGGAAGCTTAGAGCTGTTGAACATACCAATTCAAGTGCTTCAGTGGGGTCACAGGCAGGATATGGGTAACAAAAATATGTGCGGATAGAATACCATGTCAAAAATATCGTGGGCCAAAATTTTGAGATAGTAAGTGCAAATAGGTAGGTATAGATTTAATATTCTTAACCCCACATCTACATACTTTGAAGATATATTTAAATATTACCTACTGGTGGATGCCAGTAGGTAGTTATAGTTAGGACCATGTTTCCATAGGACAAGCATTTTTTTGACTTGCCTATATCTTTGGCGCCGGTTGACGAATCTTCATGACATTTTCCAAAAAAGTGTGCCGATGATTCTTGTTGTGCATGGAAAGGTTTGGGGCAATCCACCAAGCAGGGCCGAGAAAAAGGGGGGGGTCAAAATAAAGTTTTTTCCAATGTTAATTTTTATAGAAATTTTTAGAAAAGGCTACAGCTTGAACGGCTGAATGGACTTGCACCAAATTTGGCAGAAAAGCAGCTCTTGGTCCTGAAAGAACCAGTTTTTGTAATTTGGTATAAATCCGTTCACTAGTTTTGGAGATATTGCAAAAAATAAATGTTTATATAGGGATGCAAATCTGACAGTCCTCGTGTTAAAATCTGATTGGCTGCCAACACTTCAACCAGGATGTGTTGGTAGCTATCTTGGGACTCGGCTTCAGTGGAGACCCACAAAAAATGTTTCAAAAATCAGAAAAGGGAGTAGGGTAGGAATACCGTGACCCTCTAACTGTGGTCCTGGGGTTCCCTGTGACCCCAACTGGGCCCTAAAGCACTTTTTTAAAGAACATTTTGCTGTGGACCCCTCCAAGCCCTGGGTACCATCACCTCCCCGGGGGTAAAAACAATTAAATGGGTGGGGGGGGGGCCTCGCGTACCTCCCAAGCCGCGGAGCCCACCATCTCCCCTGGGCTAGAAATAAATTGAGTAGGGGGTGCGCAAAGCCCCCAAGGTCCGGGGACCACCACCTCCCCAGGGCTTTCTTTTTTTTAAAAAAGGAGTGGGGCCCAATGGCTCCCTTTAGGACCGTTCTCGCCCCCGTGGACCACCACCTCCCTGGGGCGGCCTATGCAAACAGAAGGAGGGGGCCATGCAGCCCCCTTCCTGGAGCCATTCATGGCCCTGAGGACCGTCACCACCAGGGTCGAATTCTGCTATGTCCTGGGGCGCCCACCCTAGGGACATAGCTGTCTGCTTTAGCTTGGCAGGAACTGTGACAGCTTCTGCCAAGCTAAATCAAACACTCCGGTCCAAGTGGGCTGGAGTTGCCAAAGTGCTCTCGCCCGCTGGAAGTGGATGTTTCACCTCTTTCCCTGCACGCAGATATGCGGGCAGGGAAACAGATGAAACTATTACTCCTGCTAGGAGGGAGCTGCCTTTCCATCAGCTCCCTCCGTGCAGCAGCCATGCTGGCTGGGACCACAGGGGCCTTGAGGCTCGCCCTACTGTCCTGAAGAAAAGAGCAGAGAGAGGCAAAATAGAGGTCAGAAATGCATAGCAAGATGCAAAATGAAGTTTAGAAATGAGCAGAAAGAGGCAGAATAAAGGTCAGAATCGAGCAGAAAGAGGAAAAATAAAGGTCAGAAACTAGCAGAAAGAGGCAGAATAAAGGTCAGAAGGGAGAAAAAAGAGGCAGAATGGAGGTCAGAAACCAGCAGCGAGAGGTGGAGTAAAAGTCAGAAACAAGCAGAAAAAGGCAAAATAAAGGTCAGGAGCGAGCAGAAAGAGGCAAAATAATGGGCAGAATGAGCAGAAAGAAGCAAAATAGAGGTCAGAAATGAGCAGCAAGAGGCAATATAGAGTTCAGAAACAAGCAGCAAGAGGCAGAATAAACGTCAGTAGCAAGCAGAAAGAGGCAAAATAATGGGCAAAATGATCAGAAAGAGGCAGAATAGCAGGTAGGAGCGAGGAGAGAAGAGACAGAAAAACGAGCAGAAAATGAGCTGAACAGGCTAAAACCGATGGCAGCAGAGGGTAGCAGATTGCTGGTAAGCCTGAAAGGAGGACTGTCACGAGGACCTGCTCCCGCGTACCCCCTATTTGTTTTTACCACTCACCCACTGACAGACCCACTCACACACTCACACACCCACCCACAGACCCACTCAGATGCTCATGCATCCACTGACAGACACACTCAAACACTTATGCCCCACTCAAGATCCATTCATGCACTCATTCGCCCACTCACAGGTCCCTTCGAGAGGGTCACATACAAACTCACAGACCCACTTAGAGACTCACTCACACACACAGCCACTCACACACTCATGCATCCACTCACAGACACACTCAAACACTCATGCACCCACTCACAGATCCACTCAGACATTAACGCACCTAATCACAGACTCACTCAGATACTCTTGCACACTCTCACAGATCCACTCAGACACTCATCCACCCACTTTCAGACCCACTCAGTCACTCCTGTTCTCATTCACAGACCCACTCAGACTCATGCACCGACTGACAGATCCACTCAGAGTCACGCGCCCACTGACTGACCCACTCAGACACTCATTCACTCGTTCACAAACCTACACAGAGACACACACAACCACTCACAGACCCCCTCAGACACTCATCCATCCACTCACAGATCTTTAAAGACACTCATGTACCCACTCACAGACCCATTCAGAGACTAATGCACTGACTCACAGATCCACTGAGACACTCATGCACTCACTCACAGACCCACCCCTCAGTGCTGTCATTTGACATGTCATCAGTGATGCCACTGACTGTGTCATGAGTGGTGTAATATGTGAGGTCAGAAGCAGTTCATTGTGGGGGCATACGTTATAGTTAGCTCAGCTGCTGAATTACACTGGGTTTGTATGAGTGAAATCTTAGCCTAACTATAATGTCCCTGTAACCTTTGTTTTTTTCAGTAAGTTTGTAATGTTTTTTTTAATTTCATTTCCTAACTATAATGTCCCTGTAACCATTTTTCTTTTCAGTGAAAAAAGAAAATACATATATATATCTATCTATCTATCTATATATATATATATATATATATATATATATATATATATATATATATATATATAACGCCACTTCTGTGTTTACCGTTAGTAAAGCTACAGAGTGCAGTGAAGGTTTCTCTGTTGATTCCATCATAGAAATAGTTTAAGAAAAAGCGGCTGTGCATGTCCATTTGTACCTGTTGATGGTCACAAATGTTTTCACAATTTTGAGATTTAAAAGGAAGTGGGCTCTTCGGATGAAAATTTTGAAATGAATTACCAGCAGCAGAATATCGTTTATAACCCTGGGCGTAGTTCGTGTAGTAGCGCTACGTGTAGTTACGCGAAGTGCACTTCGCACTACGCGAGATACACGTAGCACTACACGAACTGCGTAGTACGCTGTTCGCGATAATTGCACAGTGCCGGATGCTTGTCCGCACTGTGCAATCATTGCAAACGGCATCTTGCACAGTGCAAGCGGTCGTTTTCTGCCGCTCGAGTAGACTTTTACTCGAGCGGCAGCTTTCTCAATGCGGATTGGTAGTTTTTAATCGCGAGCAGTCGAGAGCGTACGCGACCACTTGCAATGAGAAACCTGACCTCCCCGCGTTGAGAATCTCGCCGGGAGGTTTATTTTCCACGCTCGCGATCGGCAACTTGATGTTGCTGATCGCGAACGAGGAAAAAGTCTCGTTGGGATGTCATTTTGCTCGCTCGCGGTCGCCAACTTGACGTTGAGGACCGCAAGCGAGCAAAAAATGCCAACTACGCTACGCGATTTTGCACTGTGCTACGTGCAATTCGCGCAGCGCGAAGTAGCACAAACTACGCAAACTTCGCGAGCGTAGCGCAGTTGTCCGCCCAGAGTTAATTGTTTACGGGTGGAAGGAGCGCAAGCCTGTTGTATAAATTCGGCAGCCGCCGATGACAGTCCTTCAATTTGCTTGTGTCTCCTGAAAGCTTCCAAACCATGAGCATCAGTTGGTCTTGCAGAACCAGCGAATGAGGAGAGCCGACCGGGTCCAGGTGCAACTGAGGAAAAACAGGAAGTCAAACGGACAGATCTATTGACCATTTCAAGAGAGTCAGAAACCACAATTGTGTCTTCCATAGTGGTATGATTAAGACCAACGACGCTGATTGGCGGCGGACTTGGGCCGCTACTCTTGAGATCATTGTAAAAGGGGGAAAGGCGTAATTCGTTTGAGATTCCCAAGGATGAAGAAACGCATCTGTTCCCAACGCCATCGGGTTCGGCCTCCAGCTGTAGAACCGGGGAAGCTGAGTGTTCAGTCGCTAGGCAAACAGATCCACTTGGCATGGGCCTCAAATAGTCAGGATCTCCTGAAACAGAGAAGGGTGTAGTTTACAGTCGCTGTATTCTTTCAGGAATCTGGAATTCCAGTCAACCACTAGATTGTCTTTGCTGGGGATGTATTCCGCTAGAACAGTGATCTTCTGCGATAGGCAGATGTGCAAGAAATCTCGAGATATGTTGGCCAACAGACGAGATCTTGTACCTCCTAGGCGATTTATGTATCAAACCGCTGACACATTGTCCATCTGTAAAAGGATGCAACAATTGCTCTTTATTGGAGAGACCGACTAGATGACAAACGAACCCGCCAACAGCTCCAGACAGTTGATATGTAGTTTGAGTTCTTCTGCTGACTAGCAACCACTGGTAGCAAATTCTCCGCACATTTCGCCCCAGCCCCAGCGACTGGCGTCTGATTCGATGACTACATCTGGAGACACTCCCAAAATTCCCTTGCCATTCCATGCTTCCATATGTGTCATCCACCACTTAAGTTCTTCTTGTGCTTCGGCTGTCAACGCAATCGTGTGATGTTAACTGAAATTCTGTTGTAGATAATGAACTTTCAGGCACTGTAACGCTCTGTAATGGAGAGGTCCAGGGGAAATTCTCCTGAATAGAGGATGGTAGCAGGCCAACAATCCTCACCACGGATCTCAAAGAAATCATCTGTTTCAACAATTTCATTCTGATTTCTCTCTTGATGGATGTTATTTTGACTGGAGGGAGAAGTAATTGAGCCGTCCTGGATATGATCTGAAATCCCAAGAAGTCAACTTGCTGAGAGGGAGTCGTCATTAACTTCTTGGGATTTATTACAAAACCTAGATTCTGTAGGAAAACACTGTCCACTGCAGGTACAGTATCAACAAAGTACGATCTTGTGCCAAAAGAAGCATGTCGTCTAGATAGAAGATCATGCAAACACCCATTTATCTCAGGCGAGCAACCACGGGTTTCAATAATTTGGTGAATGCCCAGGGGGCTGATGAGAGGCCAAACAGTAGGGATTGGTACCGAAACCATTGGGCCTTCCATTGAAATTGGAGGTAACGTTGATTAGGGGGATAGATTAGGACTGTCAGATATGCATCTTTTAGATCTAACCGGACCATCCAGCCCTTTTCTAGCAGAAGATCTCTCAAGAGATGGATGCCTTCCATCTTGAAATGGCGGTAAGTCACGAAGGAATTGCATGCTCTAAGGCTTAGTACTAGTCTCTGACCGCCTCCTTTCTTTTGTACCAAGAAGACGTTGCTGCAAAAACCCTCTGGAAGAAAGGTTCCCGTAGCAATAGCCTTCATTGTCAAAAGATCTAGCAGTTCGGAGTCCATAAAATACTCTTTTTGTTGGGAAAAATGGAGAGGCGGGGGGTACATGCTGGGTCGGCAGGAGTGCCAATTCTATATGATACCCTTGAACAGTGTTCAGGACCCACGTGTCTGATGTGATCTTTGACCAATTGTGCACAAAATGCCTCAACCTGTCCCCCAAGGTCATTGAAGGAAAAAAAGGATGAATCATCACCTGAGGACTGGGTGTCATTGTTTCGGAAGCCTCTATTGACACCATTGTTGAAACAGCCTCTGAAGCCCCGTGATCTAGTGGGGTAAAATCCTGCCTGTGCTGGATCTTGTGTGTAGCCTCTGCATCTGGGATTGAATCCACGGGAAGGACCTTGCTGGTTGAAGCGGCCGGTCGAACGTCCTCTGACACGACCGGCCCTACCAGAGAGGGGGTTGAATACTCTTTTAAATGACGATTGTGATTTATCCAGGGAGGTGAAAGTGTTTACAAACTTAGCAATGTCCTTGACAAAGCGGTCTCCAAATAGTTGGCTTCCGCTAAAGGGCCTGGTTCCACTGAGGCCCATTCAGCCAGTTGTGGATCAATTCTCAAGAGGACAGACTTACGCGTCTCAGAGGAAAGTGTGCAATTCCCGTTGCCTATGAGGCAGAGTCCACCCAGCTAGGACTTCAGGGTGGATTGCTGCACCTGTTTCTTAGGCCTGAAGGGCCAGTTCCAGTTCCAAAATTGTAACCAGCGGGCCCAAAACATCTAGAAGTTTGTCCTGGCAGGCTCTCAAAGCTCTATCTATGCCTTTCTTGGGGTCTTTATGGTATTTCATTAGAAAGGTTTGCATAGAAGTATCTATGTCAGGTGTGAGGGCAGTTTTAATTGGGAGATCTGGGCAGTGGCATTCTGACCTGAGACAGGATCTGACCTCTTTGTCAAAGATTTTCCACAGGTTAAGCTGCATTTATTCTGCCACCGCCGGGGCGGGGGACCAATCAGTGTATCTAGGATGAACTATGCTAGACGGGTCAAAGGTAAATGGGGATGGAGTCATTGGAGAGAAAGAGCACTTACATTTCTTGGAGCGTTTGCAAGGGTGTGACTCCTGGGAGGAAGAGGTTCTGTATCTGTGTCCGTGGGGTGGGGGGGGGCAAGGGTAGAGACGGTGGTGGCTGGGCCCAAGGGTCCGTACTGTAATCATGGTCTATTGCTCTTTCAGTGACCTTGGTATAAATCCCTACATGAGGCCAGAAGGGGGCGGAAGGTTCTGAGGGAGTGGGGTTAGTGGGGGATTAGAAGGGGTAGTTGACGGGCTACTTCCTACCAGCTGATCTAGGCACTGTAAAATGGGTAGGAGGGCTGACGACAAAGCTTTGTCTAGTTTGTCTAAGGTTTTGTCTATCAAGGATTCCATATTGTCATCATAATAAAAATCCTCATCCTCTGGTGGCCCATATGCAGCCAAGTCCTGCTCGCATGCCTCATAGTCAGACATGTTTCTTGGGAATGGAGTTTCTTCCCCCGTCAAAATCCCTAGAGGGAAGCCAATTAATTGCAGCCCTGCTCAGCTTTGAAACAGGGCGTCAAGTGGGAACCAAAAGGAGCTGGAGCAGAAAGGCCAAGGTACCCTAACCTGCTTCCGGAGGACATATGATGGGTGCAAGACCTTTTCTGCCTAGGAAGCAGCAAGGTCAAGAGGTTCCAAAAATTTCCCTGTTCTGAGAAGCAGGGGAAAAAAAGCTGAAATTACTTGCTTTTATCCGATTGCCCAAATATGCAAATGAGGCCCGGTACCGGCACTTTTCTGCTGTAAGGATTTATCCCCTGTTCTTCGAGCCCGGGGAAGGTGTCACCAGCATCAAGACAGGAGACTGCCTCACGTGCACTGATGCGTGCAGGCTCCCGAGAGGATACGCGTATGCAGTCGAATTCGGTGGCATACGCGACCTCGCTCCTGGGATGGGCCACTGCCTGAGTGTAGCTCGAGGAGCGCGTACACCACAGCGGCACCTACCTGTCATGCTTAGGGCATAGACTGGAAGAGATCGGGCAGGGAGGAGGCAGGACTGCACTTACAGCCCATCACCAACATGCTTTTACCAGCCTGATTTCTCAGCTGCTAAATCACAAATCTGGTGTTTGGCACCCAGATATTCCAGGTGTGGGAACACCAAGCCATTTATAATTGAGTAGACCTGGGTCCTACCCGGGGCAAGTCTCTCCGTTGGTAATTGAAAACTATAACTGGAAAAAGAGATTTAAATTCACAACAAAAATTGTTTGTGGGCGGAGCAGCATCATTTTCACTGAACCTATATACACCACTTATATGCATTTATACACCTGCATACAACAACTATATTCAGGGGAACAACCTTTACAACGCAACTTTTACAACGCACTACACTTACAACGCATTTTTTACAACGCACAATCCATTACAACGCATGACATTACAACGCATGACACTACAACGCATTTTTAAAAACTACCTTTACAACGCATTCCATTACAACGCATACTACCATTACAACGCATACCATTACAACGCATAATATTAAACTACACTATCCAACACTTTCCCTACTGTTGCACCCCCTGGAGTTAGAATAGTAATTTTTACCCCTATACTATCCAACACTTACCCTACTGTTGCACCCCCTGGAGTTAGAATAGTAATTTTTACCCCTATACTATCCAACACTTACCCTACTGTTGCACCCCCTGGAGTTAGAATAGTAATTTCTACCCCTATACTATCCAACACTTACCCTACTGTTGCACCCCCTGGAGTTAGAATAGTAATTTTTACCCCTATACTATCCAACACTTACCCTACTGTTGCACCCCCTGGAGTTAGAATAGTATTTTTTACCCCTATACTATCCAACACTTACCCTACTGTTGCACCCCCTGGAGTTAGAATAGTAATTTTTACCCCTATACTATCCAACACTTACCCTACTGTTGCACCCCCTGGAGTTAGAATAGTAATTTTTACCCCTATACTATCCAACACTTACCCTACTGTTGCACCCCCTGGAGTTAGAATAGTAATTTTTACCCCTATACTATCCAACACTTACCCTACTGTTGCACCCCCTGGAGTTAGAATAGTAATTTTTACCCCTATACTATCCAACACTTACCCTACTGTTGCACCACCTGGAGTTAGAATAGTAATTTTAACCCCTATACTATCCAACACTTTCCCTACTGTTGCACCCCCTGGAGTTAGAATAGTAATTTTTACCCCTATACTATCCAACACTTACCCTACTGTTGCACCCCCTGGAGTTAGAATAGTAATTTTAACCCCTATACTATCCAACACTTTCCCTACTGTTGCACCCCCTGGAGTTAGAATAGTAATTTTTACCCCTATACTATCCAACACTTACCCTACTGTTGCACCCCCTGGAGTTAGAATAGTAATTTTTACCCCTATACTATCTAATACTTACCTTAAATGCAATTTAATATTATGCGTTGTAATGGTATGCGTTGTAATGGTAGTATGCGTTGTAATGGAATGCGTTGTAAAGGTAGTTTTTAAAAATGCGTTGTAGTGTCATGCGTTGTAATGTCATGCGTTGTAATGGATTGTGCGTTGTAAAAAATGCGTTGTAAGTGCATGCGTTGTAAAAGTGTGCGTTGTAACGACATACATCCCCATATTCAATGTGTGTTTAACTTCATTAACTTGTGTGTGTTGCATTTGAATAAAATAATAGTATGTACTCATTTTAATCAATAAAGGTTAACGTATATCTGCATTAGGTGATTAATAAACTAATGGGATTATATTCACTGCATATCCATGTTTAATAACGATTGTTTGCTTGCCATTAATTTACAATAATTTAACGTTCATCCATTTTGATTCTTGGGGTGACTTAGCCTGACATTAGACCTCATGTAAACATGTTTGCTTAAAATGCTGCCGGTAAGCTGTTTTGTCTGCTCTGCAGGTGTGTCATCGTGTTCCTCATTAGCTAGAGAAAGGTTTATTTCTGTGTGTGAGATAGTGAGGTGTGGGAGGAGAAAGCTGGCACAGACATGAAGGGATGACGGTGAAATGAGCCTCCTGTACCCGCGTACCACGAAGATGCAACACTCAAGGACAGCGCATGTGCACCTAATTGTATGAGGATAGGAAAGTTAAGTATTATGCTGACTCCAATGTGGTTAAAGGAATGGCTCTCAGTGGTGGGAACGAGATATGGATGGTCTGGAACTTCCAGTTGTACTTTTAATTGGTGTTTCATAGTTAGTTAGGCAGACTCCATCCTGACTTTGAGAGACAACAGATCCCCGTCCTGTGCTAGGGTCACTTAAGAGGGAAGCTTCATAATGAACACTCTTGTTTGAACTTCTACTGAAGATGGAAACCATGCTGACCCCCTCTCTGCTTCCTCCTTAGGAATCCCCTGCTCCCGCACATGCTCAGTATAGGAAGGGAAAGTTTCTTCATGGAACACCTGATCGGGTTCATCTGTTTCTTTTGCACTGTGGCGATTACTAATATGTATCTCATTTCTTATGATTCAGATCTCTGGAACAATTTAGTCTCTCAACTGTATTGTTATACCTCTTACATCTCTTCTTGCTCTGCATATAAACTGGCTGGATCATTATCTGAAAATAAACCTTTATGGTTGACATGTCTGTTCCTTTGTCTTCCTTGTGAAGCTGCATTGGTTTCTGTATTTCTGATGTTAGCTCCCTCACGACGCTTCAAGTCGACTGTCAGAGCTCCATACCACCAGTGGGGGGCACTGTTTGATGATTCACGAGAAGATTGAAGTCTAGATATCCCGGCTCCATCTTGGGCAAATCAGTCTATTTCTAGATCACATATTTTGGGTGAACTGAAGCGATCCTGTTTTAAAACACTTCAGGTGTGTTTCTTAGCTTAATATTTTGATATTTGTTCCAAATACTGTAACCTATGTGGTAAGATGTAATGTAAAAAAAAGGTGCACTGCAAATGAAAAAACTGTTCAGTGCTTCCTTTACTATTATTCCTGTAGCATGGCCATGCTCTCTTCCTATAACATTTGGATTTCTATAGTCTGGTCTCATGAGTGAGAAAGGGTAGTAAGCGCATGGTAAAGTGGAGGCATTACATATCATGTATATGTAAAAAGTAAGATATGAAAAAGTATCAGTTCAGTGTACAGTTTAATAATGTCTCTAATACATGGCCCTTACCTCATTATGTTCTAGCTTCTGTCACCTGGTCTGACCTCTCACAGAATGCTGTGCCATGTACATCATCTCTTGTTTGAGATGGTCCTGCTGCTATGAAAATGTCCTCTGCAAAAATATTTCACTGCTCTTTGGAGCTAGATCTGTGCTACTTCTCATAACTGATATAAAATCAAATTAAATAAATAGCAAAGCAAAGGGGCTAGTAGCGAGGTTGGTCTGTTATCCCTTCAACTTGTTGTTTGAAGGTGCACTTATAGTATGTCTCAGACATGGTCTAGTTGGCTAAACCAAGAAGGGGTTGTGTGAGAGTATGGTGATGAATGCTTGGTCCCACATTTGCAACCATTACACCCACGTGGCCATTACTTCGACATCGATATAACCTCGACGAGCCGAGAATTTGAACTTGCTACTGTATAGCCTGTGCCCCATCCCAACAATATGGTCTCCAGAACAGTCTGATGGTCCTGGCAAGCCAAGCTATCGGTCACATCATTGTACTGTCGATGATGCGCTGTGATTTTCAGATTCCTCCCGGAACTATAGCGGTGATGTTCTCTCAGAGTCTGGCTTAGTTTGCTCATTGTCACTGGGCCACGTTTCCCCAGGGCTTTGGCTGTCTTTGTTTAAGAATGTTGGACACATCCTGTTGCCTGTCTTAGGTTTTAATTGCCATGTAAAGGTTAAACCACAGTGGATATTTACATGAAATTTTAAGTGCAGCATACTTTGTAAATCACAGAGTGTGCACAATCTTGGCAGGGTTTATGCCTGCCACCCTGTGAAAAGAGTGGGTAGACGCTGTCTCCCCGCGCGTACCCTGGACTTGTGCCCTGCACGCGTCTCACTAAATCACAACATCCAGGGCAGACTCATTGAGTGAGCAGAGCAAAAGTATGTGGTTTTTTGGAAGACAGATTTTTATAGACAAAAAAATCTAAATGAACTAATGTGGCCAAAAGCCCTTTGCTCGAAACTTTTTTCAGAGCAAAACATTTCTTATTGATTTTTTTTTAAAACACCACTACAGTATTAATAAGTACAAGTAAAATGTTATTGTATCTTATGGAGAACACTACACTCCCTTAGGGGCAAGTACCTTTAATGAACTTTGTTAGCACTAGTGTTAGAATAGTAATTAAGTGCACTGTACTGAAACTACCTCTTTATTACTAGACATATCATTTCGCTCTTCGCTCGTCGGATGCTTGTCTGATTAAGGTCCCTCTTACTAGGAAAGTGAATTGGGGAGGCCGTAGTTTTTCTTACGGTGCTGCCAAGTTGTGGAACGGTCTGCCACTTCACCTGCGTTGCATGGAAAACGTATTCCAATTTAGGAAAGCGCTGAAGACCTGGCTGTTTGTTAAATAATGCCCGAGTTTTGGTTTATGGAGTAATGGACAGCGCCAGGACACCTGTTTGGTAATCGTGCGCTATATAAATTACGATAACATAACATTTTATTACACCCTACAGAAACATAAAGAGAACAGTGATTGGGGCTTGTCATAAGCACATTGTCCCGGATTTTCTAGAACCGAGTTGGAATAATAATGTATCTATTCCCAGAGTATTGCTGTTGGAAGGATTAGCTATAGATCATACTGAGTGGCAACCTCACTCGCGGTCACTACAGACACCGTCTCCAGTCCTAAACCGTTCAGATGCTATTCACTGATTTTAGGTGTGTTGATCAAATTGGTTCAATGAGAGCGAAACAAAACCACAACACCCAGAATGCAATAGGCCATCACACAAAAGTCCAGGACTTGAACCTCTGTCCATAGACCTCAAATCTCTTCTATTCCAAAGACACTTTCAGAACTAATTCCTTCATTCTCAGACCCCGCCAGGAAGTTCGTTAGTCATTGTAAATTTGTTATATTTATTTATTTTTTGTACATTCCTTGCTTGCTGTGTTTGATATTGTGTTCATCTTGCCTGCTGTGTTTGATTCTGTGTCCTGCTATTTTTGTACGTTCTATTTTGTAACATTTCTCTCATGTAACGTAACTGGTTCTATTGTACAGCGCTCTGACACCTTCGGATAAAGTTTGCGCTTTATAAAAATGCATAAATAAATAAATAAACTAAAAGTACCCAGTATAGAAAAGTATATATATGTGTTTATTCGATCAATTGCATGGTCAGACACAACATAAAAACATTTAGCATACATTATTCATGGAAAGGAGTGTTAACGCTGTCAAAAGATTTGCTACGAAGTTGGGAGGCAGCCCACTGGATGCAATTAAGAAAATATATTCAGCTAAAACAAAGTCTGCTGCACTATATGGGGCCGGAGTGTGGGGTATGGCTAATGTTGCACCGTTACAACAAATAGAAGACTCCTTTTTTAAAAACCGTGTGTCCTTACCGCAATCAGCCCCAAATCATATTTTACACTGTGAATTGGGGCTTCCTTATTTAACCCCTTCGCTGCGGCGTGAATTCCGCCTCAGCGCTGGGGGGTTTGGGGGGTTTGCGGCGTCGCTATGCTCATGACGGAACCACGCCGTCATGAGTCACGGACAAGCTGTGCTCATGACGGAGTGGTTCCGTCATGACTCCACCCACTTGCGCTAATCGCCCGCACAGGCGGGGAATTAGCGCCGCGTGGGCGGAGCGGCCGCCAACGGCCGCAGCATGACGGAACCACTCCGTCATGAGCACACGGCGCCCGTGGCTCATGACGGAGTGGTTCCGTCATGAGCGGGGAACGGGTTAAGCGACAACATAAGACTGGCTCCAGTCGTGTTGTGGCTATCAGTATGGCGGAGGTCTACAGTGGATTTGACACAAACCATTATCAAGGACTGTTGCAAATTAGATAATTATAAAATAATTGGATGGTTAAATTACGTAGAGGTCCATCTAAAAGCGTTAGGGATGGGAGAATTATTTCAGGACCCTGAGTCCTGCAAAAGGGTTTCAAAGGAAAGAATAACTGATTTATTCATTAAGAGATCAAAGTATGCCCGAAGAGAAAAGAAACGTGTTCATCATTCCTCCATTCTTTATGATGTGGTACCACCAAGATCGGGGGAAGGTTTTCAGTATTTATCACGCATAAATAATGTGCAACACAGATTTATGCTTTTGCGTTTCCGCATGAACATGATCCTGCTAATCCTGGGATACCCCCAAAATAAATATAAATTAGCAGACCTCTTACCCTGTCCCTGTAACAACTATGCAGTACAGTCAGATCTACATATTGTTTTATTTTGCAAGACCTACACAGAGAAAAGGAAAACATTCATACTCCCAATCCTGAGGTACCACAATTTTAGGCAGTGCCGGGTGGCCATGTACTTTTTAAAAACTCTACCGGATCCATTTGTATGCTGTTCTGTTGCCTCATTTTTGTGGGCTTGTCTTAGGAATAGGAAAAAGGTGGGACAACATTTTAGTAGCAACAACGAATTAATTAATTTTAAATTCTGAACAGCTTTTTTCATAAACGTTTTTTTATATGAATTTACCCGGATCACTGCAACGGTTTAATTCTTATTTTAAATGTGTATATATGTGTATATATTGTGTTGGAATTTTTAGATAACTTGTGCTTTTATGATCCATTTTAAAGAGATCGAATAAAGCTGTGTGACTGACTATTCATGGGAATGTTAAAAACCAGTAGTTTAAAAAACGTTGACTTCACAGGTCTATACAATGTTAAAAACAAGATCAATTGTTATATTAAAAAGTTTCAATGAAAACGTGCCTATCTAAAGTAGTTTCACCCACTTCCTGTCATGGGCATCCCTTGATCCGCAGCCTCCAATGGGTAGAGGTGTGCGTGTGGGATGCTTGGCGCATGCGTCCCAGAGGCATCAGCCCATCCATTCTGTGGCTGACATCCAGCTTAAACAGCGGTGCTCTCTTTATCCCCTTGTAAGGCAGAAGGCGACATTTATTTATCAGTAAATCAGGCCACCTGATACATAAGGCCCTCAAAGATCTATTTAATCGCCGGACTCTGTACTCAGGGAGCCGTCTCGACAATCGCCGCGCGTCCAAAGTGCCTGCAATAACCCTAAACTCTGGGGCCCTGCGCCGCCCGT
Organism: Triturus cristatus; assembly: GCF_964204655.1. Taxonomy (NCBI): domain Eukaryota; kingdom Metazoa; phylum Chordata; class Amphibia; order Caudata; family Salamandridae; genus Triturus; species Triturus cristatus. Next base: position 95,636,171 of record NC_140593.1, read on the forward strand.
GCGCTGCTTGACAGCCATGTCGAGCTAACGATTCCGTTCCGATTGAATTTATAATCCCGGAGAGGTAGTTTCAGGGCAGCACTTCATTGGAGGAGCGGTAACTCACGGCGGAGGGGCGCTGCCGTACATCAGCCCAATGCCATCGGCGAGGTGTCTGCAGACAGGGGGCCGGGCCCCTCCGCCGTGATGAGTGGCTGTGAGGAGGGATGCTGTGAGCTCGGTGCCAGCACGTGCTCGGGGCCTGCTGCGTCACCTGCTCCCGGTGACGCGGGCATTCTTTCCGCACAGGACCTATTTGCGCTTTTGGGAGATGTTTGTGACTATATGGTTCTTATCAAGCATGAACCTAGCTGTAAAGCAACGGAGCGCGTCACAAGGGAGTGGGGGGAGGGGTGTACAGAACAGAGGGGGCAGCTGTAGGTTACTACAGGGCACCTCACCAGGGGGGAACTGGGCGCGGTTCCTAGTAAGTGAAAAGGGAGCTGACTTAAAAAAATAGTCGCAAATCATTCCTGGCATTTTGCGATTCACAAAACGTTCACTGGTTACACCTGGAAGTCTGTGGCAGTCACAGCTCTCCAGGCGCAATCATTGTTCTCAAGAGAAAGTACAAATGGCAGGAGTTTGATTGCATTATGCAGCACACATAGAAGGAGCACATCGTCTTCAATGATTGTTTATTTGCAGGGAGGTGTCCCTTCCTGCACATAAACTATCATCCCTGCCATGCAGGCACCCTTGCAGCATGGTGCAAGGGTGTCTGCGTTGGCGCAAGGCAGCTTTTTCAGCACCAGTGCTAGGTAAAACACATGGGTGTGCCGTAGTCTTGTAAATAGGGTGCATCTCTGCATTTTTTAAATGGCACAGCGCAGCGCGCTAAATTGCATGCACTGCGGTGCAGCGCCATTTCCTTGTAATCACCCCCCTTAGAGCGCAATGGGGAGGTGGGAATATGAACATGTAATTTGGATAGTACACGCCATCACACTGTCCATTTCTATTTTACAGAGTTGCAGTTTAAATCGCACTTAAAGTTAATTTGACCCTCCCCCACAGTATGATCTCAACAGTGAAAATTGACATTAAAATACTCCCAGTTCTATGCCAGGGATAGTTTGTCTCTGGTTAGACTTTTGAATGACATTCAATTATTTTAATTGGGAATTGGAGCAAGAGTAAGTGTGCCAAAGGCTGTAATTATTTTGTTATAATATTATTTTTATGTGAGTATTTCCAGCATCACACACAGGGTCACAGCACTCTTAAACCAGTTCCAAAACAACCAGTGTGAGTGTTCTTTTAAAAAAATGTGGAAAGCATGTACTTTAGAACCCTTGAAAAGGTAAAATGTTGAGGGTGCAGGAAATAAAAACTCCTCCATACTACTGTGAGCACCTGTCGCTGAGCACGTCACTGTGTCTTCACTCTCCTCACCAGATGCCCCATCTTCTCACCCTTTCTACATGCATGAGCGCCTTCCACTGTCTGTTCACATGCTTCAAGGTCCAGTGTCCACTCGTTCCCCAATCATCTCACACTTTGCACTTGCCCCATACTTCGCGCATTGTTCATGTGTGCCAGCTCTACACTGCCCACCCAGGTGCCCCAACATCATCACATTTTCCATGTTCCGATGTGTTCCACCTCCTCACACTCTCTGCCTGTGCCTTAAGCTCATCACGGTATCTGTTCAAGCTCCACTGCGTCCGTCCTTGTACCCCAGTCATCTCACACTTTCTCTGGGGCCCATGAAGAACACACTGTCTGTACATGTGCCACAAACCCTCTCACACTCTCTATCCATGTGCCTCAATGTTCTCACATTTCATGTGTGCCCTGTGCTCCTCACACTGTCTGTATATGTGCCTCAATGTTCTCACACCTCATGTGTGCCCTGAACTCCTTGCACTGTCCGTCCATGTGCCTCAATGTTCTCACATTTCATGGGTGCCCCGAACTCCACGCACTGTCCGTCCATGTGCCTCAATGTTCTCAAACTTCATGTGTCCCCGGAGCTCCTCGCACTGTCCGTTGATGTGCCTCAATGTTCTCACATGTGCCCACGAGTTGGTGGTACTACTGAGTTGTGCGACCGGGAGAGGGCAGGAATGCACCATATTTAACATTACATGGTGCATTCCTGTCCTTTTCTTGTGCAGGCACACTATGTGCTTCCAAGCGCCCATGCAGGCACCCTTGCCCCATGGTGCAAAGGTGCCTGTGCTGCAGGCAGGATTCCTCTTGTGCTGGAAGGGACATTTTCCTCCACAAAGACAAAGCACAGAACGCAGCACATGTAGAAAAAGGAAAAACGAGGAAAAATAAACATATTTCTCCTCATTACGCCTCCACTCGGTAGGCGTAGCATTTTTGCGCATTCGCAGGTATACCACTCATAGTAAATCTGGGAATACTCCAAAATCCATGCCGGGGTGGGGTGGGAACACCCACCCCCCACCCATGGAACTCCTCACTGGGGCCGAGTAACGGAAGCCAGCGACTTGGCTGCATTGTATTACTCTAGATTTACCAACCACCGCGGGGACATACAAGGCGGCCGTGCTTGGCTTGGTAAATCTCCTCTAGGCTTTGCGTCGCCCTTGTGTTACATTGTGTGACGCAAGGGTAACACGAACGTTTGATAAATATGACCCACAGTGTGGAGATTTTGGTATACTTAAATGGGCTTCTGCCTACCAGGAATCCTCCTGTGGATTACAGGTAGGTATTAAACGTTCACAGCCAAATTCACCTATTTCAAAAAGGCCCTAGTTTCCATGTGAAACTGACTTCTGTTATTGTACGTTTTTACCACATTAGTCACAAGGTAAAACTGCAGTGTAACACTCATAAACCACCCTTACAATCTGCAAACACTAGAGGTTAATGTAGAGATAAAAGTGTATATAAACATGTGATGCAAGTGTCGCCAAGTGGTATGCTCATGTTTACCCCAAAAATTCTGACTTAACAGAGTTAGCCCTGTTGACATGTTATTCTAACTCTCTGATTCCACCTCCTGTGCTAGGACTTTACTTCAATGAGCCCCACTGTGTTTATTTTACACCGTGATGTTGGATTTTCCATCTTGTTTGAGCATATTGTATGTTATGTCATATTGTATTTTATTTTACTTTGCACGGTATTCATATTTTCCATCATACTGAGAAGTTCTGAGATCTGCACAGCAGGCGCGTTAGCTCACTGAGCTACTTTAGCTTCAGTAGGCCCTTAAATGCTGGTTAAAAGTAGGCTCCACATCCTTCAATGTTATGCTGAGGTGGACATAGCGCTTACACACAGGTATGGTGTCCGATAGCTAGTGCTTCCCAATCTCTACACCCTGTTAGGGGATTTTAAAAAAACTAAAACAATTAAGTGTGCAATTTAACTTATTATTATGGAAATTTGGCTGACACCAAGTGAATTATCTCATATATTTATTGGACTGGTCTCTAATGAAGAGTTAGGGTCAGATTACGATGTTGTGCAGAAACTAAACCACCCAACTCTTTGTCGGATTCGGTTCCAACCGACTCTGAATCGGCGGTACTGAACGACCGATTACAATGCTTCCAAACACCGCTCAGAAGGACTCCCATTGACTTCAATAGGAGCCTGTGTTCCGACCGACAGCACAGGCTCCTATGGGAAAAATGGGTGTCTGCGGAAAACCTTGCACCCATGGTGCCTGCCACATTGTGCATGGTTTTACAGGGGGATCCCTTGGGTACTCCCACGAGCCCCAACTTGAGACATCAGGATGAAGGGGGGGGGGCTGCTAGGGGCCCCCAAAGTCAGTTTCTGACAGTCTTTTCGTGTCGGACAGTCTGACTTGGAAAGGCTGTCAGAATCCAACCTCGTAATCAGTCGGTCGGACGAACTGTCCGTTGAGATGTACGAATCGGCTCTGACCGACTCAGATTCTCCGAATGCCAGTCGGAACTGATTCAGTTCCCCTTCCGACTGTGAGCATAGTAATCGGTCAGTCAGAATTGTTTCCTGGCGAGTGGGGTGGATGGGTTCTGACATGGTCTAGAGGAATCCGACTGTCGGTCGAAGGCTTTCTGCACGACGTTGTAATTGGCCCCTTAGATGGAACCTGTTCACTAGGAGGTTGTTGGCTCCTTGCACAGAGCTCATTCAAGCTGGGACACAAAGGGTCCAATGTACAATTTGCATTTTATAGTAGGTGAAGTAGTACAACAATAGTCCTACTTTCCAAATTGTGACTCACCAAGCTAAGAGAGAACAACACAGCATCCGCATGTCCTATGTTTTGTATGCAGAGATCTCCACAAAAGTCTTGGACCGTGGCTTGCCAGCACGCCCACATCCCTGCTATTGTTTTCTCCTGCGGTCTGAATGTTGGTAATTATTCTTTGAGTACATTTGAAAAAAATACAGTTATTGAAAACAAAATACCTCCAATAATAACATCAATTGCAATAGTGATAATAATATAAACAGTAATAACAATGGCGATAATAGCTATGATATTAATAGCAATAGTAATAATAATAGTAAAAATAACAATAGAAATAATAATAATACCATATCCCAATAATAATAATAACAATAGAAATAATAATAACAGAAATAACAATACCAATATCAATAATAATAATAATACACTATATTTTTCTGAAGGAATGACTGCACTTGTTTGACGCACGCCAGCGCACTATGGAATGTTCTAAATCTGACAGATACCCAATAGGAGCACGTTGCATTTTGATTGGCTCATGGCTAGACAGTGGATGTTATGTCAAGGCCGGGATGAAATTTGTGTTACACCGACATAGTTCATGTAGTTATAGAAATTTTGCATTTCTCGTTATATGAAATTTCCAAAATTGCTCGATTATTCCACATCACATAACTACGCACAGTTTGCTGTAAAATTTAAAACTTCTAAAGTAACTACTCCCAAAAGGCCACAAAACAGCCAAGCCTTGGAGTATGTCAACCACCACACATGGCCACTCTTAGGTACTGCTACACAATCCTGTAGGAATAAAAGGAGGCTGAAACTTAAAATAAAACACCAAAGAAAATAATGTTAAATTAATTTACACCCATATAACGCCTTCACGGCGCCGAGTAACGCAAGTCAGCAATTTGTGCTACCTTGCATTACTATGGATTTACCAAATTATGCAAAAACATGCAAGGTAGCCTTGCATGGATTGGTGAATCTGATTTACGATTGCATTGCCCTTGCGCCACCTTGTGTTATGGAAGGGCAATGCAATCCTTTGATAAATCTGGGCCTTAACTTGAACTTAATATCTGCAGCCACCTTGTTCTGGGATTTGCATGCCCACACGTGTCTTTGCAAAGCAGCAAATATTAACTTCCATCTTCTCGTGTGGATTATGGAGCAACTACTTACTGCATCTCAAAAATGCTTTACTTGTGCCGAAAAAATCAGAGCTGCAAAATGACCCTTTTTCTCATTATTTCAGTGGGCTTGGATGTTTATGTTAATGATAGTAGGCCTGGGCGGAGTTTGTGGGGCACCAAATAACTCTGCAGCGCTACGCGGAGGTCCGCAAGCAGCGGAGTGTGTTTGGTCTTTCCAGTCACGTTGATTTTCAGCGCTGGGTGTTTGTCTCGCACTGTGAAATCAGCGCGAATGGCACCATGCACAGCGCGAGAGGGTGCTGCTTCTTTTCTTGCAGCTCGAGTAGATTTTCTACCTGACCGGCAGCTTTCTCAACGCAAAGGGAAGGTTTCTCAATGTGAGCGGTCATGACCATCCGCGACCACCCGCATTGAGAAATCTGACCGCCCTCATTGAGAAATCTCACAGGGAGATGGATTTTCCTTGCTCATGCTCGCCAACTTGACGTTGGCGAAAGAAAGCGAGGAAAAAACTTTGCATACTCCGCCGAGCGCCCAGTGCGGAAAACTCCGCAAACTCCGAGACTGGAGCGGAGTTCACTGCTTAGGTCTAAATATTAGCCACTGTGTACGGTACTCACCTATCTAGCGTTTTGTCAGTTGATTCTGAAGTGTTCAGTTTTCACAGACAATTGCTGATGTAAACAAGGCATAATGATATGTTTTTGTGTCTGTGGCACGTCTCCAGTTTCAATTTGTATTTTAATGGTGGTAATATTTCATTGGGCCTAGACATTGCAGAATTTGGCAGATCTTTCTAATGTGGTGAGTCTCCACACTGGTGTAAAGCAAACAAGGGGTACTTATATATGGGCTAAAGCTACACATGTTGATTTCAGTGACAAGAGATCCCTTGAATCAGAGCTTTTCTCTAAACATTCCTAATAATATGGCACAACCACGAATGAGTGAGATTTGTGTAATTTGTTTTTGCATAATTAAATAAAATTTCAGCAAAATTGCAAAACATTTTGAGCCCCATTATGATGTTGGGCGGAAAGACCCGACCACAGGTCAGAGGTTTTCTGACTGTCATCTAAGGTTTACAGTCCGACAACCTTATTACAATGAAGACAGTCGGAGTGTAAACTGGCTGGTCATTCCGGCTGACTTCCGACGGGTTCAAGGAGCCAGTCGGCCACCCGGAACTGTAATGTAAACCCTTAAGGACGACGTTTCGGCCGTCTGGATTCTGATGTCGGTTTCTGACAGGCTTTTCATGTCAGCTATCCGACATGAAAAGCCTGTGGGAAAGCGACTTTGGGGGCCCCTAGCTGTACCCCCATGCCTCCGCGGCCTTCGGTTGGGAGCCTGGTGGGCATCTATGGCACCCCCCCTGTTACGTGAGATGCCTGGGACTAGCAGAAACTCCCATTTCTCTAGCGACCAGTTTCTGACCACAGCACAAGCTCTCATAGAGAAATGGGACCTTGCAACTGCACAATGTGCGATCGCATCATAATTGCAGTGTCGGGACCGCCGACCAGAGGCCAGTCGGTCCCGAGACCGCGGCAAAGCCGGTCAGAGGCAACCATGATCACCATTGTAATGAGCCCTTATGTGTAATTGTATGAAATGCAAAACTAGCATCTGACACTGTATTTTAGTGTCAAATGCGTCTTTGCATCCACTTTCATCTAAGAAAATAATGCAAAAACAAATCATAGCCATTGCGAAGAACAGACACTCATGGTCTGTTGTTTGTGTTATTCCTGTTTGTTTATGACACATTTTTACCACAATTGGTGAGCTTGGGTTATATTTTATGCAAAGAGTGCGTAGTTATGTAATGTGGCATAATAGAATAATGTTTGAAATTTCATGTAACAAGAGAAATGCAAAATTGCTAAAACTTCACAAATTACGCCGGTATAACACAAATTTCATCCCGGCCTTGACGTAACATCCACTGTCTAGCCATGAGCCAATCAAAATGCAACATGCTCCTATTGGGTATCTGTCTGATTTAGAACATTCCACAGTGTACTGGTGTGCGTTAAACAAGTGAAGTCATTGCTTCTGAAAATGTACTGTATTATTATTATTGGTATTGTTATTATTTCTATTATCATTATTATTCTTTGTATTGTTGTTATTACTATTAATATTAGTATTATTATTGCTATTAATATTATTGCAATTATTATTGTAATTATTATTACTGTTATTATTATCACTATTGTTATTGATAGTGTTATAAATATTGTTGTTATTATTGGTGGTATTTTGTTGTTATTATTGGAATTTAGTTTTTAATTAGTATTATTGTTATTACTATTATCAGTAGAATTCATTTTTCTATAATAATAATAAGAAGAAGACGAAGAAGAAGAATAAAAATAGGAATAATCAGAATACTTATATCCAGGGAACAGTTGGAACATTGCGGTCTGAACCACAGGTGTTCAGATTCCGCAAGCTCTACTACGCATGCCATAATCATGCATATGCCTTAACCACGCATGTGCGTGGTTAAGGCAATGCGCGGTAGGGCTTGCAGACAGATGGAAGCAGGAAGAGATCGCAGTGAGGTAAGTGGGGCTGGGGGTAGTTTTGTGGGCTGGGGGTGTCGGGGTTGTTTTGTGGGCTGGGGTTGTGGATAGTTGTGTGGGCTTGGGGGTTGGTCGGGGTAGTTTTGTGGGCTAGGGGTGGGTCACTGTAGTTTTCTGGGCTGGGGTGGGTTGGGGTAGTTTTCTGAGCTGGTGGAAATTGGGGGTAGTCTTCAGGGCTGGGAGGTTGGAGGTAGTTTTTAGGGCTGGGGGTTGGAGGTAGTTTTGGTAATTTTCAGGGATGAGGGGATTGGGGATAGTTTTCAGGGCTGGAGGGGTGGGGCACGTTTTTAAAAGGGATTACTGAACATGTTTGCAATGTTTGAATTGTTAAAAACGTGTAGAGCAAACAAATTTATAGAATGATTGTGGAAAAAGTATGTTGGTCATTCTGGGAGCCCTGATGAAAATATTTTAGAAGAAAGTGGGCGCTGCTCTAAAAAGATTGAAGAGCACTGCTCTAGCAGGAACCGTAGACATTGATGGCAGAAATCTGGCTCAGGGGAAAGGTCGACCCCCGGTGACCCGGATTCCAGCCTGTGGGAAGGGTTGACCCCTGGTGTCCTGTATTCCATCCTGTGGGATGGGTTGACCCCCGGTGACCCAGATTCCAGCCTGTGGGAAGGTTTAACCCCTGGTGACCCGGATTCCAGACTGTGGGAAGGGTTGGTTTCTGGTGACCCAGATTCCAGCCTGTGGGAAGGGTAGACCTCCAGTGACCTGGATTCCATCCTGTGGGAAGATTTGACCCCCGGTGACCCAGATTCCAGCCTGTGGGAAGGTTTGACCGTTGGTGACCCGGATTCCAGACGGTGGGAAGGGTTGGCCCCCGGTGACCTAGATTCCAGCCTGTGGGAAGGGTTGACCCCTGGTAACCCGAATTCCAGCCTGACTGTGGGATGGGTTGACCCCTGGTGAACTGGATTCCAGCCTGTGGGAACAGTTGGTCCCTGGTGACCTGGATTCCAGCCTCACTGTGGCAACGGTTCCTTTCACAACAACTTGGCGCCAGTTGTCAGTTTGTGAGAAAGTGTCCAAGAAAAACAAAGCACGTCCTTATGTTACAGAAAAAGGCTCTGCTACTTTTCCAGACTAATCTCCTGATTATACAGCCAGGAGTTTGACAAGCTCGTCCTTACTTTATTGAAGTTAAAGCTTACGCAGAGACTTGGCCAGCATGGCTGGAGTCTATTGTTGGGAGACGATGGTGTGTAGCTTTGTGGAGCGACGATGGATTTATAGCTGGGACGGGCGCTCGTGTGTGAGATCCAAGTGACTACATCATTGCGGTTGGCCTAGCGCAGAAAGTGCGCCTGGGATGACGTGCTCATGACAGCTGTATGGCGCTGTCTACACTTGGCTTCCTTTGTTATTAGCGGCTGAAGCCCAGAAGGAGAGTCCTGACCCTAGAACCGTGGCTAGCCAGCCTGCTATAGTTTTCTCCTGTGGTCTAAATGTTGGCAATTATTCTTTGAGTACATTTGAAAAAAGTACCATTATGGAAATCTAATATTTATCTTTTACATAGGCAGAACTTGCTTGACGATACTGCTTGAACCGAACGACAGTGTTGTGTTTCACACATAACCTTGAATTCTGCAAACAGAATCTAGTGAGTACAATTGATAGCCAAATTGAACCACCGGTCGACAAAAAACACAAGCAAAGAAAAAAGAAAGTGATATGCTAGAGTTTAGCATAATACTTTGTATTTTTTAAACAAAACCACATTTTTAGAAGCTCCACCGCTCCATTAAAATGAAAATTTTGACTTTTCAATATTTTTATTTGGGAAATAAATCGAATATTTCATAATGTGTATTTGTTTGATGTATACATTTCTCAGCATTTTTGTGTATTGTTTCGAGTTGTATAAATTGCTTTAAGTGGTAATTCAGTGGGGGGTCCAGAGAAGTCAAATGGTTAAAAACTTCTGATGTACCATATTCATAAAGGAAGATACCAAAGAATAAGCCACCAGCACTATATGTGCCTTTGTCACCAGATCATTCAACTTCGAACATGGCTCAAATATTTTGCATAAATCCTACATGTTCAAGTGCTCTGAAGGTGCCAGAAGGAGACATGCACGTGCTACTGCTACTACTACTATTTACAGCTATCCCAGCTGGCATGTAGGGGAGCAACAAAGGGCCTCCACTTCTGTTTGTCTTGAGCAAGTTTCTGTACGGCACCCCAGCTGGCCTCTCTTCCGTTTGCCTTCTGGGGTCCAGTCAAGAGATGTTCTTGTGATAGTGTCTTGTTCACTTGTAATGGTGTGTCCTATCCGTCTCCATCTTCTTCTCATAATGATGGTGTCCATGCTCTCTTGCTTCCATCTGTTGAGCAGTTCCTGCTTGCAGATGGTTTGTGGCCAGAAAGTGTGCACGATTCTTCTCAGGTTATTGGTGTATCAGGCTGACACCGTGGTGTTGTCGCCTTTTGTGATCCTCGAGCATTCTGATCCATACGAGAGTGTGGACAGAACGCAGCTCTGCTAAAGTCTCAGCTTGGTGTTGGTGCTGTACTGAGATGACCTCCACACATTGTTCATCATGCTGAAGTCATTCCTGGCCTTATGCAGTCTGCTCTTGATTAAGGGTGGGTGCAGTGCTCCTCTCCGCCTGCGGAGTGTGCGTAGTGCTGCCTACTCGCGCTTCGCAAAGTAGGCGTAGCAGGCAGACTACGCACACGCCACAGAGGGGCAGAGTTGCCCGCCACCCGCCTCCCTCCCGCCCTCATTTTAAAATTACTTAGAAAGTTAAAAATAAAGAAAATTACTCACCTGAGTTGCCGCGTCCCGGGGCTCCATCTTCCTGATTCCTCACTAGCTTCTTCCTCACAAATGTGCATGCGCATGCGCATGCGCCGGGCGTCCGCACATGCGCATTTGTGGGAAGAAGCTAACAAGGAATCAGGCAGATGGAGCCCCGGGACGCGGCAGCTCAGGTAAGTAATTATCTTTATTTTCAACTTTCTAAGTAATTTTAAAATGAGGGCGGGAGGGAGGCGGGCGGCGCGTTGTGGGGCTACGCGGAGTGTGCGGGTGCGCGTAGATTTGGGCACACTCTGTGATGCTCCGCGTAGCCCCACTACGCCCACTACGCCCTGGGTTACTCTTGATGTCACTACTTGCCCCTCCGTCATGCCTGATAGTGCTGCCCACATAAGTGAACTCTTTAATCATAGCTATTGTCTTGGCCAGTCAAGGAGACACGTAGCGCTATATAAAAACTCCAAATAGTAAATAATAAAAAATAGTTTACTCGCTAAAATAATGGCTCACATCGATTTAAATTAGTTGAGCGTCTATTCCCTGAGTGATTTGTGGGACCAGGGGAATGTACTTCATAAATGTAGTATCTTTATGGACCCATCCTGGATACACTGCACATTTTAAAATGTTTAAATACATGCTAAAGAAAACCTATAGTCTGTATTAATTACTTCTTTTGAAAAAGAACCCAGAACAGGTACATTCAGTGTCCAATTGTAACTTCAGTGAATATTTGCTGTAACCCGTTATACAAATGAGCTGCATGAACAGAAGAACAGTAGCATTGTTTATTGTGACTGTTTTTGAGTTTGGACCCCAGGCATGTAGGGTAAAGCCGGAGACTGTGGATTTAAAGAGCAATAGGTAGAGACATCTGGTTTCCTTCTGGATGCCTTCTTCCTATTGTACAATGAGTACTGTGAGGTGAAATATATATTTCCTGTACTAAGTGAACACACTAACTTGTTTATTAGAAGTATTTATTTTGTAAACAGAATATATGTTTAAAGTACTCCACAAGGGATGCTCACTAATATGTAGCACAGCTGACTAACATACTTTCCTGTAAAGAATTTTGAGTAGTTCCCTCTAAAACGTAGACTTCTGCAGGGGCCGTTCAGGAAGTACTATCCCCATGTGGACAGAGCAGGGCTGATGTGCATAAGGTAGGGCTCTGTCTAGAGTGGCTAGTGGGGTGAAATGCTACCCAGAGCGATTGCCAGTGGTTTATACAATTTCTAATAATTTATTCTATCACCCTTTGAGCAGCTTTACCTTACCTGTTTGGAGTCAAAGCTAAAAACACTCATCAGTAGAGACTTGTAGTTTTTCTGAGACCTTTATTTCAATGTTATACTAATTGTGCGGTAAGCAACAACTTCTGACTGAGCTTAGACTAATACTCACATGGCTCAAACAGTGAGCACATCTTTTTTGGTGCCTTTTATTTGTGGATACGGTGTTTAAGGACTATCCTTTCCTTCCTCATAACTTCACCAAAAATGGTGACTATCGGTGCACTTTACTGCCCATATTTCGCTTACACTTAGAAGCATTGGGCAGGGAAATTACTGAGATCCTTTCCTTTGTTTTCCTGTAATTTTACTTTCCATGAATAGTTTTTCTTTCCCCCGTGCACCAATGAAAATGGAAGACATTCGTAGACATTCCCATATTTCATTACAGTAGGGTGAAATATTCCTGGGGGAAACAACCTTTTCAACGCAGTCATTATATCGCACTACCTTTACATAGCAGTCATTACAGCGCAACATCCTACACTTACCCTACTGTTGCACTCACTGGAGTTAGAATAGTAATTATTACCACTATACTATCCAACACTTACCTTAAATGCGATCTAATGGTATGCATTGTAATGGCATGCGTCGTAAAGGTATAATGCGATGTAAAAGAATGCATTGTAAAGGATGTTGCGATGTAAAAACTGCGTTGTAAAGGCATGCATTGTAAATGTATTCGTTGTAACGTCATACATTCATTGGGTACTAACAGGTATATGTTTGCCTAAAATGTACCAAAGCGGTGCCAGTAATCTGGTGCTGAGTACCACAGCCTGCCAAGTATACCAATCAACCATGTCCGACTGCCACTAAATGGGTCAGCCTGTTGTGGGCAATCCTCGATGCCCTGGAGGCCAGGACTGTTGTTGTTTGTTACTGTGTGTGCAGAATGTGGGGGTTCTTGGCCAGAAGATGCCAGGGTGGTGCTCAAGGAGCTAAGACAACAAGGTGGTGGCTATTCATTACGACATGGTGACTGACCTTACAGGCGCAGTTCCACCCCTCTCTCTGGGAAGCCACGTGAGATTGCTACATTGCCCTACTAGTAAAACATAAGTAAAAACCAAGCATTGTCAGGTCAGTTTTTACTTTAAGTTATTATTGTGATCGGTGATTCCAGCTAGAGCGGCCACACTTTGAACGAGGTAGATTCAGCACTTCCCAGTGTGCCTGGAATATATTGAACAAGATTGGCAGGCACTACTTGGCAGGCTGTTGCACTGCTAATGGGACCAGATGGGCACATAGCTGGAGGCTGTTCAATGAGGCAATGTTTGCACTTCTCATCAGGACTGCTATGTAATAGGGGAGTTAATGCAGTTCTTAGCAAGTCTGCTTTAATAGACATAACACTTTACTGGCACTTCTCAAAATATATGCAATGCCTTTAAAGGGACAATACAGTACCTTGATGGCATGGCTGTATGCTTTTCAACTGACAGGGCCTGCATCCTTAGTACAAATCCTACATTTGTAATGGGGATGTCATTTAACATTTTAGAAGGGCTTCAGTGCTTTTAATTTTGATTTCTGTTTCAGTATCAGCAAAGAAACCAATCTTTGAATGGGCATGGAGACCAAATTCTTCTTCTGCGCTCTTGAGCTCTCCCATGCAGGTGTGAGCGATGCTGGTATCGTGTCAATGAGACGGCATCACTGCGTGCCTTTCACACACACAAAACAACCATGGTACTAACTGAAGCAATGCAAGCGTCCCCCATACACAGAACAGGTACTGCACAAGCTTCAGCAGCACAAGCTAGTTACCCCTGTCCTGTTTATTCGTGTTCTGTATATTTCCATAGATATTTCAAGTATCTCAATGGAAAGAAAAAGATTAGGGCTAAATTAGAAGCAGCTAGTAAGGGACAACTTGAAGTCTCTAATAAATTCATGGACTTGTGAGTTTGAGACGTAAATAGTGACACCAAATTATTTGAGTGCTAAAGTTCCTTCCTACTTATGGGCAAAGCGAACAGGTGTTGACTGTAAAATGCCCAACTATCATCTTTTCCAATGCTCTTTTGTAATGGCAAATGCATGCATGCAATGGCAATTTTGGAATGGGCTTTCAAATAAAGAAAACCCAATCCACTATGGCTGTCAGCATCACAACCCATGTGCATGTGTGCATCATGATGCGTGTGTACACATATAAAAAAACTAAGCTGGTATTTGTAAAACGCAAACTACTCATCCCTAAGGGTCTCAAGGCGCTGGGGGCCGTCGGGGAGATTAAGTGAGCTATTGCCCAGAGTCACATGGTGCTGAGCTGACCTGCCACTGGTGCGGGGATAAAGCATTTTTTGACTTGGCTATAACTTTCGCGTCATTTGACCAATCTGCATGAAATTTTCCCGAAAAAGTGTCACAGTGGGTACTATTGTTATGGAAAGTTTGGGGGTGACCTGTGCAGTGTGGACCGAGAACTCGGGGCGCGAAATAAGGTTGCGTTTGTAATGTTAATTCCCATAGGAACCTTTAGCTACTCCTACAGCCCGAACCTCTCAACTGACTTACACCAAATTTGGCAGGGAGGTAGATGTCTGTTCAAGGAAGTGCTTTTTGCCTATTTGGTGTAAATCCGTTCAGCAGTTGTTGAGAAGTGTAAGTTTAAAATCATAGTGATCGCTCTGGCAGTAGATATTTCGCGGTGGTTTCACTATGAATCACAAACGCATGCGCCAACTGAAATGCTCTGATTGGCTGGACGCAACCTGAACAGAAAGTTGAGGCCGCCAATTTATCTATTGGGAAAGGTTCCCGTGGCTGAAAGTCTGTGTGAAAGCCCATATAAGGGGTCAGGGTGGAGACCCCATGGTTGAAAAATGGAGGTGTTAGTGACACATGTTATTTGTCCAAAAAGGAAGTTTTTTAATAGCGTGCGATATTCGCTGCGACACCACGACCGCCAGCGCAGCCCCCCATGTACCATTGCGGGGATATCACGACTATCAACGTAGTCGTGAATATTGGTGAAAATATTTAAAAAAATCAATGAGTCAATAATACGCATTGTTATAGAGATATTGAGATATTTATAAATGTTTTTATAGAGTTATTCATATAGTGAGTCATCTAATGTGAGGGTTAGAATTAATTATGTAGTTATAATTTTTTTATGTGGTGGTGGCTTTTGAATTCCTGCTTTTGCTTTCTGCTTTCACGACGACCGCGGGAATCATGATTACCGATGTCATTACGATCTCCGGCCTCACCGCGAAACCGGAAAATAGGTTTTAGAGATGGTTGTTCTAGAACTGCACTAGAAAAACATGAGTTTGAAGTGTATAGTAATAACCCCTAGTGTGTACAATACTGTAATGTGTGTGCATATATGTGTTTTCACGTTATGGAAAAGGCGCGATCGTCATTGTTAACGAAGACATTGCAATGTCATGAATAACAGTGAAAATGGGAAATAGCTCTGAACAATGGTTTATAAAGAAACTTAGTACAAAAATGTGAGTTTAAAATGCTTTGAAAGAAGTATGTATTTTTACATTGTATTTTTGGATATGTAGGTGGTCATTGAATGTCTGATTTTGTTTTCTACTTTCGTGACGTGTCCACGGGAATCGCAACGTCGTCGCAAAGATTGTCAAAAACAACAAAAAAAATAAAGGTAGCTTTCTTTAAATTGATCACAGAAAGAAAAGAAAAACAATATTTTACTAAATATTTAGACAAACTTTATTTTAAAAATGTCTTTACGTGTATTTTTTAGTAGGTGAAATACATTTACTGATGACAAATTATCTACAGTAAATGCAACAATGTTGTGCCGACTTACAAAATTGTTAAAAACATAACCAGTTGTTAATGTACTTTCTGATAAACACATGAAATCAAAAAATGTGTTGTGTGTAATATAAATATAATACACAATATCCAATTATGGAAAGAAAGTATGAAAATCTTAGAGGTTCACTTAACAAAAAATGGACGTTACAATTAAGAAATAGAATTTAAAAAAACCTTATAAACTGAAAAAACCAAAGGTTACAGGGACCTTATAGTTAGAAAATATAATGTTTTAAATGTAGAAATTGACTGGAAAAAACAAAGGATACAGGGACGTTATTGTTAGGGTGATATTTCACTCGTAGAAAAAAGGGAGCGACTCCACTTGACAAGAGACAGGGTACCTCAAGTAATGAAAAAAATGAACTCTCTTGGACCAAAGCAAAGGTTATGTTCTTCACTCTCATTCAGAGCTATTCAAACTTTCACTAAACGGTCATACCCACACCGCACAAAAGGCATAAACTTGAAACCAGAAAACAATTGCATAGACACATATCTATAACCACAATCAATTTTAAAAAATGTGTTTTTATTATAATTGACAATTCATCCTAGTAAAAAATGTCTCCTTGATCTAAAAAAACATATATATCGAATTTTACACAGCAAATATATATATAGAATCAAAACATACGAGAGACAACTGGTATGTGAAACCTTAAAAAGATCATCAAATGGTTATTCCAACCGGAATAATTCAGATTACTAAAAGGCCCCCTAGTTAGAGCCACACCACGTGAAGGGGCTAAGAAAGACTACTTATTATTCGTGTCCTGATGAAGGTGGTTGTATAATTAGTTGTTTACCACCGAAACGTGTCAACGCCATATCTGTTGAGGTTATATGCAAGGAACTCGTATGGTCCTACTTAACTATTGAATAGTGGGCCGTTTAGTAATCTGAATGATTCCGGTTGGAATAACCATTTGATGATGTTTTTAATGTTTCACATACCAGTTGTCTCTCGTATGTTTTGATTTTTTATATATATCTGCTGTGTAAAATTCGATATATGTATATATTTTTGATCAAGGAGAATTTTTTTACTATGATGAATTGTCAATTATAAAAAAAAACCTTTATTTGAATTGATTGTGGTTATAGGTATATGTGTCTATGCAATTGTTTTCTGGGTTCAAGTTTATGCCTTTTGTGCGGTATGGGTATGACCATTTGGTGAAAGTTTGAATAGCTCTGAATGAGAGTGAAGAACATAACCTTTGATTCGGTACAAGAGAGTTCATTTTTTTCATTAATTGATATTTCACTCTTACAAAACCAATGAAATTCAGCAGTTATAGTTAGCTGGACTAACTATAACTCGCGCCACCACAATGTACTGCTTATGACCTCACATATTACATCACTCATGACTTGAATGAATGAATGAATGAATGAATTAATGAATTAATGAATGAAAGTAAATTTATAACAGCGCGAATTGCTGCCCTGAGGCGTCCAAGCGCTAAAAGGAACCAGATGGTAGGGGGAGTGAGGTTGTAGACCGGTAGGGAAGGAGAACTGGGTTTATTGAGGAGAATTGAACAGGTGTGTTTTTAGTTGTTTACGGAAAGAGACGAGGTCAGGGTTGGATCTCAAATGAGAGGGGAGGGAGTTCCAGATCTTGGTGGCGTTGAAGGCAAACGTCCTTCCACCCGATCTTGTCCTTTTAATTCTAGGGACTGTTGCTAGGGACTGTTGCCACTTGGTCAGTGATATCACTGATGACATCTCAAATGACATCACTGATGGCATCACTGATGACATAATCCACAGAACCTCTGATGCGCTCACTCAAACCCCATGTGACGTTTCATACACACTCCAACTTCCACATTACCATTGTCGAAACCAATGTCATACCCATACCAGTACTTACACACCCACTCACTGACTCATAGGTCTCCACACACATCCACTCAGACACCCATACAGCCACTCATATGCCAACTCGCTCAGTAATACAGCCACTGATATATCCACTCATAGACCCATACAGCCACTCACAGAGTTAGTCACTCATAGAGCTACTCACACACCTACTTACTCACCTAGAGAGTCATTCACACACACCCCTTTACTCACCTTTACAGTTATACACACTAAGTCACTTATTCATACAGATACTAACACATGCTTACTCACCTATACAGTCACACACAAGCACAGTCACTCATACAGCCACTATCACAGTCCTTCACTCATACATAGTCACTCATATACTCCAACACTCACCTATACTGCCTTTCACATATCCAGTTACTCACCCATATACCACTGACACATTCATTCACTCACTGACACACCCATACATACACTCAGTCACCTATACAGCCCCTCACTTACACACTCACTAACCCATACAACCACTGACTCACCCACTGACTCATCCATGCAGGCAGTCACACACCCTCTCATCCAGCTACACAGACACTCATACACCCATGCAGGTACTCAGACACCCAATCAACCACCCATACAGCCACTAACCTACCCACTCAGACACCATCTGACAGACTAATACAGACATTTTCAAAACCTAGTCACTCACCCATGCATTCACTGAGACACCTAATCACTCACTTATACAATCAGTCACGCACCCACTGAATTATCCATACAGGTACTCATACAGCCACTGATTAAACAATACACCTTGTTATATATATTTAACACTCAAAAACATTTTAAAAACACTCACATCACTGGATGATGTCATCTTTGATGTCATTTGAGATGTCAACAGTGATGTCACTGACCATGTCATGAGTGATGTAATATGTGAGGTCATAATCAGTGCATTATGGGGGCGCAAGTTATAGTTAGCTCAGCTAACTATAACTGCTGAATTTCTCTGGTTATGTACAAGTGAAATATCACCCTAAGTATAACGTCCCTGTAGCCTTTGTTTTTTTCAGTGAATATATATATAGCAATATAGATATATATATAAATATATAGATATATATATCTTTGGCGCCCTTTGACGAATCTTCATGGAATTAAAGAAAATGCGTCAATTTGGTTCTTGCTGAGCATGGGAAGTTTCAGGGTGATCCATCAAACAGGGACCGACACAAAAGGGGGGTTAAAATAAGACCGTTTCCCATGTTAATTCCCTTAGAGTCTTCGAACACGACTACAGCCCGAACTGTGGGACAAAATTACACTAAATTTGGCAGAAAAGTAGACTTTGTACCGTAGACCACGCTTTTTGTTATTTGGTTCAAATCCATTTAGTAGTTGTTGAGAAAATTGAAGGAAATCCAAATTTGTATATCTAGGGACGTGGATCCTCCGAGGATCCGACAGTCCCCGTGTTGAAATCTGATTGGCTGCCAACACTTCAACCAGGAAGTGTTGGCAGCCATCTTGGGACTCGGCTTCAGCTGAGACACAAATTTTCTTTTTTTAAAGAAAAAGAGGCAGGGTAGGAAAACAGTGATGATCCCAGAGCCCTAGTCCTGGGGTCCTGCTTGGCAAAATAGCATTTTTTTTATTTTTTGGTGCGAATTGTGGCCAGATCCATGGCTTCTATGCTTACTTTGAAAAAGCCCACGGGGCATATTTTTTTTAAAGGAGGTGGGTGCACAGGGCCCCCTTCCTAAGGCTCTTGGAGCCCCAGGGACCACCACCTCCCTGGGGCTTTATTTATAAGAATTGAGGTGGTGATGCGGACCCCCTGGGTTTCAGCAAAGCACTGGGGACCACCACCTCCCTGGGGCTTTATCTTTAATAATGGAGGAAGGGCTTGTTTGATAAAAGGGCAGGTGCAGTTCTGTTGTGGCCCAGTCACTCACACAGCTACTGACACACCCACAGACACTTAATACACCCACTCAAACACTCAGGCATTCACACACTCACTGTTAGACCCACTCAGACACTGATACACACACTCACAGACCCACTCAGACACTCTCACAGACCCACTCCGACACATACACCCACTCACAGACCCACTCAGATACTCATCCACCCACTTAAAGAACCACAAAACTCTCTCACACCCACTCACAGACCTACTCAGAGACTCACGCACTGACTCACAGGCCCACTCGGAGACTCACATACCCACTCACAGACCCACTCAGAGACTCTCACACCCACTCTCAGACCTACTCAGAGACACATGTACCCACTCACAGATTCATTCAAACACTCATGCACTCACTCACAGACTGACTCACAAACTTAAGGAGGCACTCGCAAACCCCCTCAGAAACTCATGCACCCACTCAGATACTTATTCACCCACTCAGACACTCACACACCAACTCACAGACCCACTCAGACACTCACACACCCACTGACAGACCCATACAGACATTCACGTATGCTCTCACTGACCTATACAGCCACTCACACCCAAAAAAACACTCACAACCCACTTGCTGACTTACACAGCCACTCACACACACAAAGGTTACAGGTTACAGTTAGGAAATAATTTTTTTTTTAAAACCTTTGAAATTCACTAAAAAAACAAACGTTACAGGGACATTGGAGTTAGGAAATAGAATTTTTTTAAAAACATTTAGATATTCACTGAGAAAAACAAAGGCTACAGGGATGTTATAGTTTGGCTCGTATTTTACGCATAGAAAACCATAGAAATTCAGCAGTTATAGTTACATGAGCTAACTATAACTTACCCATGCACTGCTTATGACCTCACATATTATATTACTCATGACATGGTCGGTGACGTCACTGATAACATTTCAAATGACATCACTGATGACATCATCCACAGAACCTCTCACACACCCACTCACACCCTCATACACCCACTCACACACAACCACTCACATAATCATTCACAGACCCATACAAGCGCTCACACACCCACACACTGATCCATACAGCCACTCATACATCGACTCATCCACACAATCACTCACACTACCACTAACTCACCAATACAACCTCTCAAATACCCAGTCTCTCACCAATATAGCCACCCACACACCTGGTCAAACACACATACAGACACTCACATACCGAGTCAGTCACCCATACAGCTACTCACACACCTACTCACACACCTACACACTCACCTGTACAGTCACCCACACACTCACCCATACAGCTACCCATACATCCACTCACTTACATATACATATACTAATACAGGTACTCACTCACTTATACAGCCAGACATAAGCACATACTCACCCATGCAGCCACTCTCACATTTACTCACTCACCCATACAGTCACTCACCCACCCACTCACTCACCCATTTAACACTTATGCACCCACTCATTCACCCATGCAGCCACTCACACACCCCATCACTCACCTATACAACTTCTGACTACCTACTCACTCAACCATACACCACAGACACACCCACTAACTTACTCACACAGCCACACACAGTCATTCACTCACCCATACAGTCACTTAGACACCCATAGAGCCACTTAGACACCTACTTTCAGATGGATACACACAGCCACTCACATAATATGTGTTACAAATAGTATCACTTATTAGTAGTACATAAAGTTTACTAAGTTAACATTTGTAGTTTCCTACTATATATCTTTAACACTCAGAAACGTTTTAGAAAACACTTACACTCACTGGATGATGTCATCAGTGATGTCATTTGAGATGTCATCAGTGATGTCACTAACCTTGTCATGAGTGGTGTAATATGTGAAGTCATAAGCAGTGCATTGTGGGTGTGTAAGTTATTGTTAGTTCAGAGAACTATAACTGCTAAATTTCTATGGTATTGTACAAGTGAAATATGAGCCTAACTATAATGTCCCTGTATCCTTTGGTTTTCAGTGAATATATAAGATGAAAAGTATGCATTATCAGGGGCATAAGGGAATCATTAAAAAATACAAGAAGGGTTAGAACGGGTGGGAAGGAAACTGGAGAGTGAGAGGGAAGGTAGAGAGGGAAGCAGCACAAGGGCAAGAGAACAAGAAAAATCAAGCACTCCAATAGCATGAAAAAAGAAAGAAAGAAATAGTTATTTCAATGAAAGCAAGGTCAGTAGTGGAAGGATACATGTGAACCAATTAGAACACAGTAAGACTGATATGCTCCTGGATGGAACATGAAAGAAAGCAAATCAATACGGAGGAAGAAAGAGAAAAAGACAAGCAAGTCATCCAATTATGAGCAAAAGGCTAAACCAAAGCCCACCATATGTATATTCCAAGCAATAGGCCTGACCAGTAGACAGCTATTGAAAGAACAACGATTTGCCAGCACCTGCCTCTGTTAAGATGAGAAAATGGGAAAAAATAAAGCTTATGCTACACACCATACTAACTCAGACCCCCAAAAACTAAAAAAAAAACATTGCAACTGAGATTATGAAACTGTTAATGCCCCACAACATCAACCCTAGCCACTGCATCGATGTGCTTTGCACCCAAGCCCTGGCCTATATCATATATGCCGATAGACCCGATGCAGGCGGGAGGCTCCTGATTTGGTAGCAAAAAATGGCTTTATTATGGCTGTTTCCCATTTCAAATTGCCTGTGCTTAAATAGAAATCAATGGGAGAGTTACATTCTCCCAATTATGTCTTTTAAATCTCCCTTTACCTCTTCTAAAACGTTGGCATGCTATATCGAAGTTTCGGCGACCCAGTGAAAGATCCATACACACATCTCAGACTCAATCCCAAACTTTCAATAAATCCCATTACATGTCCTAGAAAGTTTACATAACAGACATAGCTATAGAGATACCAAAACTCAATGCTGGGGGAATGCCAACCAGGATGAAGGTATGGAATGCCGCAGCCCAAGCCTTCGACCCAAGGTCATGCATGAATATAGGTTGTACCTTGATTCCAAAAAGGGACATTCCAGAACTCAAGGGCCTTAGGACAAGGGCTCTAAACAGCGACAGAAGAAACATTGTGACCTTCAATCACCCAAAACCTATAAGCAATGCAGTGCGAAATCAAACACTGGCATGGTTAAAGGGACCATCCAGTGAAGAGACACAAAATACTGTTCTCTTTCCGCAGTCCCGCATCGCTAGCAATCATCGACAACAGATGGTCTAGAATGTTTCTGTGTTTGATGATGTTTGCTGGGGTTTCAAGACCTATTGTGACCTCATTGGGCAGATTGCCCCTTTGAAGGACAACACTGGACCAGGTGTGATATGGTGGGGATTTGGATGTACCTGAAAAGGTAGCAACTCCTTGAAAGGCCAAAGGATTGCATTATCATTGACAAGACCCTTGTGAGGCGGTGGGAAGCTGAACCACTTTTTGCGCCACATTTAGCTGATTGCTAGAGTAGTAGCAGTGTTATAGGTTTCTAATGTTCTCTTGAAGTGATGTGCTGTCTCTATGATGATGTCAGTGATTTTTGTCTTCAGCTAGTTATAGCCCGACAGCTGCCTTTCTGTCCCATCACCTGCTTGAGCAACTACAACCCCTAAGTGTCTTTCCTCCTCCATCTTGTTTTCCCAGAAGTCAATGAATAGTTGCTGCCTTGAGTTATTTATTCCATTGCCTCAACGTTCACCTAAGTTATTTTATGAGTTTAATACGTATTAAAGTTTATTTCAAAATTACTTTTTTTCTCCAGATAGTAGACTAGTCCCTTATTCAAATAAAATACTGCCTCGTCAATCAGGACATAACCGTTATAGAAGCAAATACAGTATGCAGTGAGCCGTCCAAACTCAGCATGAAATTTGATTCAAATATCTCTTTAAAATATTTATTGCAATTGCAATTCTATTGTTTCCCAAGTAGTGTGATATTTTCTGAAAAAACACAACCTTTGGTCCCAAAAAATCGTTTTTTCAATTTGAATAACTAAATTTATTTTCCCCACAAAAATGTTGATTTTGTTTGAGAATACCTATTTTCACTCCCAAATACCAGAATTTCCGTTTTAGTAAATACATTAGTTCTGTCACCAAAAATCAAGTAGCATTTTTCATGAAGTACTCACATGAACCTCAGCCCACATTGGCAGGCGGTTCTCTCCCTTTTATGCCAGGGATGCCAATCCTGTTCCAGGGTAGACACCAGATTCCATACATGTCCATGTTGAGACAGGGGTGCCGTCAGAAGCCGTGGATTCCCTCCATAAGCCATAGTCACCTCTGGTGAGCACCACTATGTCAGAGATGACACTGAAAATGCAAAAGGTGGCCTAATAAGTGAGGGATATGCATAGTACCACCGCACCGCCACTATCCCCTTGCTTATTTTACGCAAGGCTGGCAAACATCTGAAGATCCACCTATTTGAACAAGGCAATAATTAACGTATTTCACTTATCATTCCTCTTTCCTCCACTTGAATATTGCAAAGAATGCCTACAAAATGCCAAGGCGTTCCCTGATTATGCAGGTGGCTGTCTTTATGATAAAGATGGTCATTCTCATGCCAGGGAGAAATACAACTAATCCTGGGATGGTCACAATAATACCTGGGTTTGTCACAACAATGTTGACGATGCTCCCAACATGCCAGGAAGGTTCAAGGGTCACAATTATGCCAGTGATGGCCAATATTATGGAAGAGACTACACCAATAAGGGGCACTTTTATGCCACGTATAATGCCAAGAATTTCCTCAATAATGTTAAGGCAGCCCATAGTATGCAAAGAATAGCGACCTTATACCAGTGTCTCAGTTATGTAAAGGATGGCGACCATCATATCTGAGATCACCATAATGCATGAGATGATCTCCACCAAGTCAGGTATAGCTATCATTTGTCTTGGTTACCAGGCAAAAATTATCCCAGCACGGCTACCATTTTGTCTGGGTGAAGCCATATGCTAAAGTCCCTCCTAATGCCCAGGATGCCGCAACCCTCCAGCTGTCATAGTCATCCACCAGTCTGCACTTTGCATTCTCTGCATAAGTAGTGTCTTAGTGACAGCTCCCACATAACCGGGACACAGAGAACACGCCCAGGGTTGCTGGGTCACGCACATAGCTGAAACGAGTAAGAAAGACAACAAGCATTGGCATAGCCAATAGGTCTCGCCTTTGGGACCTTAGAAGTGTTTAGCCATGCAACAGTTGCATAACTAAATACTTATAAGGTCCCAGAAGCGAGACCTATTGGCTATGCCAAGCGGCTGTGTGGCCGCGAAAGTGATCGCGATCAAACATCAAAGCGGCCGTGCAAGTGAAAGTAATCTCGGTAAAGTGTGGCGCGCCGGGGCACATGCACTGTAGTTCTAGGCTGGCCTGGTAGCACTTTTTGGAGCCCTCTCAATAAGTCTCGCCAGACCAGCGCATGCGCTTGGTCAGGCGAGACCTAAAAACAGGTACCTCACACTTACTGTGCCACCCATGTCTTCATTTCTTCCACCTCTCATGGCTGAGCCTCTGCTTGGAGAGGGGTTCCTGTCATAGCTCAGGATAAAACTCTTTTTTTACCAGTAAGAACTGACAGTTTTGTCAGTTGGTTCCTACCCTCACTCTGTCTAGGGGTGGGCGGACCTCACAGCATTTCACTCAGCGGAATTCCACAGAGTTACAGGAAAGTTCAGTGAGATTTAAGAGAGATCTGCGAATGGGTGGAAATTGGCACGTAGTGCTGCTCGCGCTGATTTTGAATGCCGCAAGCTTGTTCTGCGCTGAAAAGTCAGCACGAATGGCACCATGCGGCACGCCAGAGGGCGCTGTTTCTCAAGTTGGTTTTTTGCTGCTGCTCGAGTAGATTTTCTACTGCAGTGGCAGCTTTCTTGCCGCAAATGGTCGCGACTGTCCACACTGGGAAAATCTCACCATGTGCCCTCCTAGCGCCCAAAAATCATGCATGGGGATGCCAATTCTTGCTCGCGCTCACCAACTTACTAATAGCGAAGCTCGCACAAGAAAATACTCTGCCACGTAGCAGCTGGTGGAATTTGGGCTAACTCCGCATTACATGTGTAACGTGGAGGGGGCAAAACTCTGCCAACTTCGCCAGTGGTGAGGAATGTATTGCTCACCCCTAACTCTGAATCACACAGAAGCACACATATGCACGCACACACACACACTTTACTGCCTTTACGCACACAAACACAGACAGACACTTTGCTGCTTACTTGGTAAAAAAGTTCCGGACATTTGTAAACAGGGTCTATATGTGTACATTGCCCTGCTGCTTTACATCTGAGTGACACGCCATTGAGACTGCAGAAGAGCAGTCTGCTGACCTCCTTTGCATCTAATCTCCAGGGTGGTTTAAAGTTAAAAAACAAACATTAAGTTGGGAATGGAGCTGACAACGGTGGTAAGAAAGAAAAACAATGACCCTTCATTCTGTGATTTATTTTAGGTGTCCTCCTGGCGGTATGGACAGATGGATCAACCAAGAGAGAGAGGCAGAGAAGTTTTGTCTTTGATCTGCAGATGGTCAGATTCAACTGTTGATGACCCAAGCACTAACATTAAGTGACTGAAATCCCCTCGCATGACCGCCCACCACACTAGTCACGAGATCCTCCGGTCTTCGTATAGGAGTTAGCTACAAATCATCAACGCAATGCTTAGAACACAGAGACAGATTACAAACATTATTCCCAGTCCAGAGCAACACCCTTCTGAGGAGGGACTTGTTTGCATCTCCTTCATGACCTCAGGAGCTGAAATGGGCCTCCATGTCAGGTCTGCAGTTTCACCTCCCCCTGGGAGCTCACTCACTTGCCAGTCAGTCCCTGCAGATGTTGATGAGGGTCATGATGTAGACAGGGATTAGAATTAATCCCCTGGGAAGGCATTGGGAGAATTGTTTCAGATAAACACTTGCTCAGATGAAGGCTGGGCTGGCATTTTTCTTCAATAGTATGAAGCTGACGTCGAAACTTTCTCTTGAATCGGGAGGTAGATGATTCCAACAAGGGATCAGTCAAGTCAGAACTGGAAAGACGGCATTCCAGTTAGAGATTACAAGGCTCTAAAAGTAACACATTCCAAATAGGGAGCATTAGACTCTGAAGAAAGGGCATTCCAACTAGGTATTATTAGGCTCTGGAGGTAGGGCATTCCAGATAAAGATTACTAAACTCTTGGGGCTTTTAGGCTCTGAAGGTCGTGTATGCCAATTAATGTTAATCGGGCTCTTGAGGTTCTAGAAAGGCATTCTATAAATGAATCTTGCAGGTGGAAAGATAGAGGAAGCGAACACCTCCCAGCTAGGATGATTAGGCTATGGGATTAAGGCATTCCAGTTAGGGATTATTGGGCTCAGGAGGTAAGGCATTCCAGTTAGGGATTTTTGGGCTCTAGAGGTAAGGCATTCCATTTAGGGATTAATAGGCTCTTAAGGTAGGGCATCCCAGATAGGGATTATTACGTTTATGAGGTAAGGCATTACAGGTGGGGATTTTTGGGCTCTAGTGGTAGAGCATTCCAGTTAGGGATCAGCATTCCAGTAAGGGATAAGGCTCTGCATGTAGAATAGTCCAGATAGGGATTACTAAACTCTGAAGGTAGGGCATTCCAGAAAAAAGTCCCCCCAATCCATCAACTGGGCACAATGCCATCTTTATGGTCAACACCTCAATTCTTTAATGTCTGGATGTGGCAATCAACACCTGCAGGGTAATTGCAGGATGCTCTGCTGCCGTCCTCGTGCAGCATTTTAGTAGACATGGGCCCACCTAAGCAAAGCACAATTTGTGTTGCTGAAATCTTCAGCTCATGCATCAGTTGGTGGATTATATGGCATGTGTGTGGAATCCACAGCTATGTGGAAAATGCTTCAGCATTCCACGGGTCATATCATAATACTATTTCAGGACCACTGGAATTATCCTAACATGTCAGGAAGGTTCAAGGGTCACAATTATGCCAGTGATGGCCAATATTATGCAAGAGACTACACCAAGAAGGGGCACTTTTCATATCTGAGATCACCATAATGCATGAGATGATCCCCACCAATTCAGGTATAGCTATCATTTGTCTTGGTTACCAGGCAAAAATTATCCCAAGCACGGCTACCATTTTGTCTGGGGTGAAGCCATATGCTTTAGATGTAGGAAACAAATTCACCTCTTAATAGAACGGGGTGGAGTGCGAAGATCTCCTAGGAGGAAGAGAGCAACACTTGCTTAAAGTTACTTCAGATCACAATGGCATTTTCAAATAGAAACATGCAAATAAGAACAAAGGAATACACATGAAGTATCTGTGAAGGGGAAAAGGGTCTTAATGGAAGGGGCCAGGCAAGGGTGAAAAAAGATTGTGGAAAACCACTGAAAATGCATCCATTCTATCCAGACTTCAAAAGCTATGCCAGGGTGTGTAGAAATGTAAAGTAATCACGAGTCTCACACGAGAAACAGGAAATACTTTCAAATATTGATTTGCAGGTTGCTGATTGGCTGAGACTGCCATTGATGCTGTGTGCCAAATTGAACACTTTGGGGTCTTCTCCTTGCATTTGCAGGTGTGCTGATGCTTTGGCAGTGAGGGGGAGTTCTCAAGCCGGTCGCTGGTGGGATGGGGAAGATGAGGCCTCGTGACTACGGGTGGGCGGAATTTGCGTAGTCGCGCTACGCAAAGCTCCTCAAAACGGTAAAAAATCTCCACAAGCACGCAGGGAGTTCCGCGAACACGCGGAATTGCTTGTTTCGCCCGTTCGCGGTGCTTTTTTCCTGTTCATGAATGCTGTTTGCGTGCTCGGGGGGAAATATCTTGTGAACACGCATTTTGAAAGCGCGAACAAGCAAAAAATTCAGCGAAGTCGCGGATCATGGCATTTTTGGCAATTCCGCGTTCTCCGCGGAACCCGAGATTATCCAAATTCTGAAAATTCCGCAAGCGTAACAGAATTTACCACCCAGGCCTACTAGTGATTGGTCCACATTGGCCTGTTTGGAATTAAAGGTTTTTTGCCTGGTTTCTCCTCGTGCAAATGATGCCCTGGAGAAAAGGCGGCTTTTTGGTGATGGAGAATGAACACTTCGGTTGACCTGAGACATGTGAAATGATGTATTCTCTTTTTAGCTGCCAATGCTTGTATCCTTCAGTGAACTAACTCCTTCCCATCCACTGTGGCATTTGGGGCTATTTTCAGTAATTTCATGGACAAGCCGTCCTCACACCTCCATATTTTTTGCATCGATGCTAAGACCCCCTGGGCTCTTTTTACAAGGAGTACTTTTGACATTCAGAAAAGATGCTTTTACACAAAAGATTAACACACACCTACATTTTCATGTTAGTCGGTCTCCTGCAAGGCGTGTAATATGGACATGCCAGAGTAGGGATGCCCTGGTAATATGGGAACACCCACATACTTTTAGGGGCGTGCACAAGATTTTTCCCCAACCCATTCAAAGCCAGAGATGAACTGCTTTTACGGAGTAGATGCATTAACAGCATAGTACTGACCAGGGTACACTCTCAAAACTGGTCTTTCTTGGAGAAATAAAATATAAGCAAGTTTTTAACTGTACACGTTCATGGATTTTCACAGTGGTAGGCATGCACGTGCAATGTTGCTCATGAAAGAACGGAATGGTGAAAAGGATTTCGGCGAACTCTTGGGTAAACGGACACAATTTCTCCATAATAATTATAAAAGCCTTCGTGAATTATAAAAAACGCCATAAATCCACTCCTAATATATGTGTAAACTTGATAGGAGTAGAGTCATGATTTGCTTGTAATTGGGCCTTCTCTGGATTTTTCCATTTTTCTCTGTCGTGGGTGCGTGAACCACCGAAGCAGATCGCGAAGGCCACTCAACCATAAGGCTGAGGTGCCCACTGTTGGTTCTGGGGCGCCGGAACCAGACCACAGTTCCAGGGTAATACCCGGCTACGCAAAGGATTCCCTTTCAGATCCGTTGGGTGTAAACCGATCCTGTGTAAACAATATCAGAAGGAGGCATGACTCGGACTGTCACTGGCCACCAGTGGGCCACCCAGAGTCCTGCACAGGCGTGAGGACTTTTCTTCAACCCTATACCTTTGAGGACTTCACTCAGGGCCCTCAAAGGGCCCAAGGCGGATCATTTGCCCCGTTCTAAGGAGATTTTACAGAACCATAGGGTTCTGACTGCGAGAAGCGTTTTACACCTCAGCAGACACTAAAGAGGGTCTTTAAACACATCTGGCCAGCGGTGTGAAGACGGGCCGCTCCTTTCCATCTCTCAGCGCCGCAGTTTAGCAGCAAAGCAGACATCTGACATACTCCCGTCCAAATAAGCAAAACATATGCCGTTTAATAGCAAAGCAATTTTTCCAGCAATTTGTGTAATAAGCAAGCAATCCTTTCGGGGTAAATTGCCCGAATGGAGTACGGAGGGAGGGAGGCGCTCAGCCGATCCGAGTGGTTAAAAAATGAACGGGGGCCTCTAATTCTCCACCTGGCGCTCTCAAATGTTCCCTCTCCCAGCCTGGGGGAGCGCTAAAAGTAATTCCGAATTTGCCATTGATTGTTGGCCATATGTTAGCACTAACTATACGCGAGACAGAGCGGCGGAGTGGCATGCTGGCGCTTTGTAAGTTTCGCGGTAAGGCCTGCGAGGCGCTGGCGGCTCCGCAGAGGCGGCGGTATCTGGCAGATGGTAATACCGTTGGCTGGGTACCCGGAGCCGTTAGTGGCGCGCTTTCAGGGAGGCTGAGCACGACGCAATATCCTTTTACGACGCCATCTTGCTAGAAATCTGGAACATTACAGCGCCGCAGCTGCGTTAGCGCCACGCCTAGGATATATGGGCGCGCCGGAGACAGTGATCGATTCTTATCGGCCTGGCACATTCGCTCGGGGACGTTGGCACATGGCGCGAAAAGTGGCGCGTTGTTTTTATGTCCTTCCGCTTTATTCGCAGAGTAGCCTTGCTGCGTGCATCATCCCGTGTCGGCCTCGCGCTGGTGGTACTCAGCGGGCATCGGCCAGGTTCAGGTTCTGAAAGGTGTTCTTATGTTATAATCACCTTCCGGGTCAGCCCCACGTCATCCCATCTGTTTCCGGTGTCCAGGCGTCGCCTGCAGCTGGCAGGGAGGGCTGGACTCTCTCCTCTCTGGCTGCCCTCTCTCTAGCTGTCCTGCTCACTTGAAAAGACAGCTTGCCCTCTCGTCCAGTTGTGTCCTGGCGCGGAAGGGTGTCCAAAGAATGAGAGTTGGACACTTACACATGTCCCACAGACACCATCATGCAAAAAAAGATACAGGCCCTTATTACGAATGGTCCGGGAACTGGTGTGATGTGCATCAAATCTGAAAAAATCTGACTCCAATGAGTCAGAATTTACCAGTTGTTGCGCATAACACCCAATTATGAGTTTTTTAAATGAATAACCTTCAAATGTAGGTTTGGGGTGACATATTTCTTTGTTATCAATGTCTTTGCGTGCAGCCTTTGTAAAAATAATACACGTGGACAGACTCTAGGCAGATCATAGGTAGATTACTATTGATTCTACGACTCATCACCTCACCCCTTGAGACTCTGCCCCTCCTGGCACAAGCCCCTTTCTACACCCTTTACTCTCATCTCCCTATTTGTGGGTCTCAGGAGTAAATATATTCTATTTCCAGCATTGTTTACCCAGCAGCGGCTTCTCAGCTAAGGCGGAGGAGCGTCGCCCCACTGCTCCTCCTAGCAGCTCATAAAGGAAAAATATAATGATGATAATGTGGCGTTATTATCATTTTGTTTTTCCTACTGCTGTGGCTCTGGTCCCTATGTGTGGGCGGGGCTCCGTGACACCAGAGCACTGCAGGGGGATGAGTGGTGGGCACTATGTAAGTGCACTTGATGGTTTGGCCGGCCATCTTACAACCTTGGTGGAGAGCATGCCAAGTCTCCTACTGCCTGTCTGAGCGGCGAACTCAGACCAATCACAACGCTGCATTGCTGCATTGTGATTGGCTATGGGGAGCCTGGGTGCCTCCTGCTGCCGGCCTCAAGGAAGGTGAAGAGGACGGACAAGAAGCAGCGGCTGTATCCAGGTAAGTGTGTTTTAAAAAGAAATATCTTTTTCACGCCCCTACCCGCCCTACCACCCCTGTCCAGTAGCAGCCACTACCGTGTTTACCCTGAACACACTGGATTGAACGTGGCCCCCAGAGATACCATCATCTCACTTCCTCAGTCCGTCTTTAAATCCTCATCCATCTTACTTCCCCCACCATCTTACTTCCTACAATGATGAGATGTCACAGAAGAGCTGCGTATGAAAGAATGGAAGGGATGTAGTTCAACGCTAACTTACAAAATAGAGCCCTGCGGGCAGTGCCTAATTTTTAAATCCTAATTGCCAGGGCCCTAGTTAGGAGGCCACTGCAGCTTGCACCGCCTATTGTACCTATCAGCGATGCCAATGGCAGTATCAACACAACTACTAACCATCACACTCCTGCAAGCAGGAGCGGCCCATGCAGGCAAGAGCGGTGAGACGGGGTCGGGGGGGAAAGCTTCGAAAGACAACAACGAGGAAAAATTAATCATTTGGGAATTCATGCACAGGCAACATACCAGAGAGAACCCATTTTAAAGATGGATACCATTTACACCTTCAACAATGTGTAGAAGTCAGTTTAGGAAAAAATAAATTCTATGAATAAGGTTTCTAAAATATTGCAAATGTGATTGATTTTGAATTGTTAGAATTGTTCATGGGTAGCAGTGAGTAACGGGTATATATTTCACCAAGGGCTTCTGAGTGACATCAAATAGACAATGAGAGCTTATATAATAACAATACATATCCACAATGAAGGAAAAATCACACATTCCTTTTGTCCCTGAAAAAGTCTAATATTTCTGGCATGGCTGTACTGCCCACCAATGCCACAGCTGTTTGAGGACTTATGCTAACTTGTTATGAAAAGAATGGCGGAAGCTGCAACGGGTGCGCGTCTGCAGGGAACCCGCTCCATCACGTCACTGTCGGCTCTGCAAAAAGTAAACGGCTTTCCTCTGATGAGAAGGAGGGTTCACTGAGCTGAATATCTTGAAGGCTGGTGGAGGCGGAAGACTGCAGCAGGATTGAGGATCAAAGAGAGTGTGTGTTCAAAGGACCAAAGATGGGGAACATTTACATATCCTCAGGTCCACAGGGGCCAAACTGAAAATGTTGGCTTTTCAAGCTTTACTAGATTAAAAGCTTCTACTGTCTGCACGTGGTAAAAAAGACTGTGTCTGAAACCTTGCAGGAGGTCTCTGTTGGTTTCAGCTTATTTGTAAAAAAAAAAAAGAGCCTTCGCGTTTCTGAGTGTCACTCAAACTCGGGTTCTATTTTATACTTTTGTAGGTCCTTCCCAGGAATTGTCTTGGCTCTTCAGGAGTGTCTTCCTGTTGTACATGAACATTTCTGCTGCTGAGAAGTGGCACTGTCTCACTTGTGACACCTTCAGACAGTCCTAGCTTTTTCATCACCACATTGAATTATGGAACTTGGAGTTTCACGTTTATTACTGTTAGAATGGGCTCAAAATCCCAGCATGCAAAATGCTGTTGGCTAAAATGTCTGGACTGGCATGAGGGTTCACAGGAGAGAGGTCCACATGGCAAATGTGCTTGACATATTCATAAATACTGAAGAGAGGTGACTGCTTTCAGGGCCATTTCCTACCTCATGCGTCACCAGCAAGACTAGTGTTTGTCCTTGTGGGGGCCACCATTGCACAGATAGATCTGCATGCCATCAACATAGCAAGAAAAGTTAATATAATACTCCCATGATTTCCAAGGGGGTCAGGAAGAGTCTTAGGCAAACAAGGAGGGCTTCTCTGTCTGGGCCTTGAAGAAAATAGCTTGTGAAGAAGCAGGCTGCTTAAATGCTGGCACCGCTTTGAGCACAGTACATAGTCCGCAGTCATAGACTGGCAGATTCCACTCACACAGTACACACTAAGAGCATGTCCCTGGGCACTGCTGTATGTGGTCTTCCTGGTCAGATACAAGTCAGCTGCTTTGGCCAATCAAGGTTTTGCACTGTCCTCTGTTGTATTTGTCATTGTCTGAGTCCAGCTGTGTCAACTTCCAAATTTCTTAGGGCAGAGCAATAAGGCACAAACTTTGACCTATGACATCACAGTAAGTGAAATCCCGCAATGTCGTCACGAGCATTGACGCCGCCGGAAGTTATGTATTGTTGGATTGGTTGACTTGAATCTCAGAGGGTGAAAAGCTTTCTAAGTGCAATCCATGTAACCTCCATGAACTGCGTTGCAACCCCTAGTAGTTGGTTTGACTAGTCTGACTAGTGCTCATCTACACGATGGATGACTGTTTGGATGTGCCCTGAACATCATTGTGTAATTGCAACTAGCATTTAGTTCTTTCACACTTTCAAGAGGACTTTTCCTCTCCATAATTCCAAAGCAAACAGCTGAAGGCCCCGCTCTTCAAGAAATATCTCATCCAGGTGTATCCCCGATCAGCAGGCACCCACGTCCCCGCTGACCTGGTCTCAGTGGTCTTCATTGCCCACTTCTCCCCCCCAGGACTTACTGCCCCCTCCTCCAGCCTAATCCACTCTCTAGTCCCTTTCCATTTTCATAACTTTTACATCTCCCCTTTACTGTACAGCGCTCCGTTGCGATTTAGCTAGGATGGCGCTTTTTATGTTCACATATACACAAATGAGGAAATCTACAGCTTTTCTGAAATGTGGTTGTTGCACAACTTACGACTAACCCTGTCACAGCTCTATCACCAGGAAAGCAGAAATTATGCATCTCGGAAGACGTGCATGTTCCAGCTCTGCAGCCTAATTGCAGATTATACCCAAACATTGCTTCTTGCTCAACTGGATCAAAAGTTACTAAACAAAAGTGCAACAGATTTTGCTGGTAAATGATGGACCCTTTGCAAAGGTTAACTGATCATCTTTCTGGCGATCACCGCTATATTCAGATGTTAAACTGATAATAACGAGGGGAAATATTTGTTCAGACAGTATTAATTCTTGCTAAAATGACAAAATAGCTAAATAATACTGCAACACAATGTGCCGCGTTATGCTTAATAAGTTGGATTTTCTTACTGCATAATTTAATCAATGCTGCCGCATAATTTGGACCTCTAAAATTCGAGTCGCCTTACTTCTCATTCATTTCATAGGCATAGGGTCCGATTAGGATGTTGGTGGGACCGCCATCAACAGTCCGTCGGTGGTGGT
Source organism: Triturus cristatus (assembly GCF_964204655.1). Lineage (NCBI taxonomy): Eukaryota > Metazoa > Chordata > Amphibia > Caudata > Salamandridae > Triturus > Triturus cristatus. The sequence continues at coordinate 95,671,106 of NC_140593.1, forward strand.
CCTGCTGCCATCGGACCCATCACATCTGTCTGCCATATTTCAACTAACCCCCTACGTTTTACGTCTTGCGTGAACTGCGCATGAGCGGTTCACGCAAGAAGTAAAACGTAGGGGGTTGTGACTGGCAGCGCGAGGAGGAGGACGACGGCAAGGAGGAGACACCATGGCGAGGAGGATGCCAGCCTGCAGACAACAGAAAGAAGGTAAGTGAGTTTTTTTACCCTTTTAAAAAAAAAAAATGTGTGGGGCTGGAGCGGAGCGGAGTTTTTTTTAACTTTGTGGAACTCTGCGGAGTGCCATTCGGCATATTTCGCCCAGGGTTAATTTCAATGGCTACGAGCCCCTCCGCCGCACCAGTGGGCTCAAGAATCCCGTCGGATGTGTGGAAGTCGGTCTTTCCGACCACCACACATTCACCATGTGTGGTGGTCAGAAAGACTGACTTCCACACATCCGACGGGATTCTTGAGCCCACTGGTGTAGCGGAGGGGCTCGTAGTCCCCAAAAATGGTGGTGGTGCCAACCAGGCACCGTTGTAGGGAATACGATGTCCCTTTCCACCCGCCTGTTAACCGGGCATGAACAGGCAGGTGGAAAGGGAATTTGTGGGCCCATAGCGGGTCCCCCTCTCCCCCTGGCCCTAAGCTGTGGGCACTGGGGGCCACCTATAGTGCCCCCCTGCATATCCCTGCACCATGTGGCAGGCACCACATGGTGCATGCCACATAGTGCAGAGATATATAAAGTGTCCCCTTTTTTCATTGAGGCGGGTGCTGCAGCCAGCAGCACCCGCCGCAATGCTAAATATAGGCATTGTGACCACTGTGGTGGCGGTCGCATCATTCTGCCTAGTGCGGGACCGCTGACAGCCTGTCGGACGGTCCCATCTACGATAGGGTGGTGGGCGGACGAAGGACTGCCAGCCATTCTAATCAAGCCCATAGATCATCCCTATTTTCCAGTTGTCCTGTTCACTCCTTGCTCAATGGCTCTACTCTGCACGCCTTGTCTACATTGCTTTCCATTTTAATATCTTGTAGTTATGGTGTAATTGGCTTCATGTGATTTAGAAAAAAACAAATTGATCGGTATTAATTTGGTGAACTCCTGCTGAGGAAGGCTACTCCTACTGTTAGTGCCAATAAAAGCTAAGTATAAAGATGCAGAGTACACCTGGAGGAGGATTGCGGACCAAATAACAAACCCTCCTACAAGACTATGCAAAAAGTATACAAGAGAATGCAAGAAAAAGGAGGAAAGGAACATCAGCACAATTGCATCACTTATGCCACCATTTGAGTTAAAAAAGTTTTCAGAAATGTCTAAGATCTCGCCACCCCTAAGAAAATTGGAAATATAATTCCATTGTGTCAAACATTTTTTGAAAAATAATGATCAAGACATTAGGGATAATCACTTTTTATATGATACGTAACATATTACTCTATTACTACTTTTTTACTATCGACATTTTTCATAAAAGTGGTCTTGATACCTCTTTAAATTCAGGTCCAAATACAATTTTTATCTGCTAATTCGAAGTGCACTAGTAGTTTTTAGTGTCCTGCTCCTCTACGAAACAGAATTAAGGAAGACTCTAGAAACGAATACGTCTCAGCAGGGCCGGACTGGGAACCCAAACCGGCCCTGGCAAAGTGCTCGGCTGCCCCACCTCCCCCTCACAGTGGGTTGGGGGTGCCGCCGAGCTCTTTGCCAGGGCCGGTTTTCGGACGATTTTGTTACAGGGCAGATTTTGAAGCTATGCTGCAAAAACGGCCCTGTAACAAAAACGGCCCCCAGGGGCCCAAAACCGCCCTCCACCCGTGTGGCGCACCGGGGAATTGCCCGGTGCCCGCTACGGCCAGTCCGGCCCTGCGTCTCAGTGCTTTTCAAATCTGCCCTATTCCACATTTGGGGAGGACAACTAATGAAGTATCTGTGACACCTTATTAAATTATGATTCACACAGTGTTGCATCTCTTTTCCCTTAAAAGGCGGTTGTTACACCACATGGGTTGCACCCTTTTTATCGGAAGCCCACCAGGTCGTATCTCTGCCTCTTACATCAATCTTCTTCAAGGCTGCAGGAGGAGGCAGAAGGGCGGAACAAAAAAAAACTTCCCTGGAACTGCAGGCCTGCCGGCTACCGCCTCTCCTGCGTCCTCCAAGGCAACTTCCTGCAAACTCCCGGCAACAGTAAGCACCCAGCAGACAGGCTCCCCTGAGCAATGCAGCGTTGTGATTGGTCTGATCGCCGTGGATTGGTGCTCAGACTGTGCATGTCCCTGACCAGGCTGTGTAATGCTATTTTTCCTTTTGCTCAGTGGGGTGATGATCCTCCGCCTTAGCGGAGGAGCCGCCCCTGGTACTGTACGTTCTGATATGCCGTATGCCTCGTTAACTAGATTAGTTAAGTTCACCTTCTGTGCATAGCTGAAGATACTCAGATTACACTCTGTCAAGACAAATGCAAAAGCTTTGTGCTTTAACAACTGCATGAAGGCAATTGCAAAGATTTGTGCTAAATATCTCAATGTCAATTAAGTTTATGTATTTATTTTGATAGTAGAAAAAAAATGCTACAGCACTTGTGACTAAGGGCCTGATTAGGATGTAGGCAGTCAGACCGCCGAAACACAGACCCCCCACATCCCCCGCGGTGTGGGGGTCGCCCAAGCTGCAGTGGGCCCCCTCAGCACAGTACTCAGGCCTGAGCACTTCGGATTAAATCCGGAGCAGGGGCCCCGACGTGTACATTGCAGGGGGGCCCCTTAAACGTTTGTTACACCACTGCCACCGACAGCCATTGCGGTGGTCGGTAGGCCACCATATGACCATGCGGCCGTCCAACCACCATATTACGATCGGACTGCCAGGTTGGTGGGCCAACGTCAGCAGTACCACAGGCATGCCATGGCCATGGAAAGGGCTGCAGCACATGGCACCACCATGCATCACCTCCTGCACATTTGTGCACTCTGTGCCATGCAGCATGTCGTGCATGGCACATGCTGCATGGACGTCAGTGCCATGGAAGGGGGGCACTACATGTGCCCCCAGTCACAATTTTCAAGGGGCTCCGATGACCGAGGGCACTGTTTGGGACCTCTTTAGCCCCCTTTCGACAAACATTTCATGACGGGGTTGACATTGTAATACCGACGGCGGTGCCTGCCTCCATTCCCTGGTGCTCATCCAACCCCAGCACCGTCTGGATCCAGGAGGCGGGTGTGTGGCATCGGGCTGATGTCAGTCCAACCACTCCCATCCAAATACTGCAGTCAGACTGAAGGACTGTAGGCGGTCAGACCACCACCGACAGAATGGCGACAGTCTGCCTGCCGGCACTGTAATCAGGCCCTTCATTTTGAACTAATCCTCACCCAAATGTTACAATTAATTTTTGTATTATTCAATAGTAATTATTTAAAAATAAACAATGTAATAGGACTATAAGTTAATAAAAATAATGTTTCATTAATTTATACATTCAAAAATGGTTGGTAAAATATTTTTTAAGTAAATAATAAATATGTTTTATTTTCACATATTCTTTTGATATTAAATTACATGTATTTACTTGTTTAATTTAATATAGCATTATTTCCTAAGAGGATTTACATTTTTTATTCAACTAAACATTGTTTCCTATCAAGCTTTATTTTAAGTTCCTCTCTCCATTATTTTCTATGGCATGGTGCTGCAGAAAAGGGTTGGCTATATGTGGTGCTCGATTTACTACTGTTTCTTTTTGGCATTAGTAGCTTACACTTGTAAGTTAGGTTACACCCTCTTTTTTAGGGGTGGAGACGTGTAAGCCTGAACTTTTGAGTAACTATACACTTGGATTTTGCGAATTGCTAAAAGTAGTAAAGTTAATCAAAAGTGTGACAGTAAATCACATATGTAAATTACTCACAAGTGTAAGTTATCTTTGTGTATAGCCCCGAGTGGTTGAAATGTTATAAACATGATCTACAGTATATATATGTATCTATATGTGTGTCTGTGTATTTATGTATGTGGTATTTCTGCTGTGCGAACCAAGCCAAAGGCAGAAGGACGGAACAAAAAAAGGCAGCGAATAGAAGTATAGGGTCGAAGACAAGCATAAAGGGCCTGATTTTCAGTTTGGTGGATGGGTTACTCCACCACAAACATGAAGGGTATCCCATCCAACGCCATTCAAGTGCCATAGGACATAATGCATTTAATAAGGCACTTAGGATATCTGTCACATTTGTGATGGGGTAGTCTGTCTACCAAACTCTAAATCAAGCTCTCTGTGCCTTGTAGTACTAGAGAACTGGCAGGCAATATTTATAATCCTGAAATCATTTTTTCCTTGGTTTGAGAAGTTAATATAGATAAGGTAATGAAGAGAAATCTTGGTAACATATTATTCTTTCGTTTGAGAAGATAAAGTAGGTGAGATAATGGAAACGCATTTTATGAGGTTCTGTATATTGTTTCCTCTCAGTTGATGATTAATAAACTAAACGTGGGTAATACCACTACTGTCTCAATGAAAACTTTACTATGATGTTTCTTGTTTTAATTAAAATATATAACATTATAAACAGTTTTTATCTTGCCAGCGATCTGGAAATAAGATAAAATGTATTAGGTTTGCGTAGTGCCATGTTCCATTTCTACGGCGTTCAATAATAATGTTCTTGTGATTTTCCCAAAATATCAGGAAGTTTCCGAAAAATATCAGGATATTTGGATTCAAGTGTTTTAAATTCACGTTTTGATATTTTATACATATATATTTTCATGCACTGATATTCGCTTCATTATTCTGTTGTTTACAACCTTGATAAAGTTGAATATCTGCGAGACATGGGCCGGCTGTATATATGGAAAAAAGATAAAAACACCTGATATGATTTTGTCGCTTCAAATAACGAAATCACTATTTCAAGAATTCAACTTTATATGGCAATAAAAATTAGAAACATGTTCTTCATGTATTACCTGATTCAATTTTGAAGTTACAATCGAGAACTGCCTCAACATATATATCAGACGTAGGTTTATAGAGGGGTGGCCCAAAGCCCCCTCTCTGTATTGAACCCAAGAGAATGACTTCACCAGACTTAATAAAAAGAAGGAGGGACATCTACTGCTCAGGAGAAAGCTGAACACACAATAACACTGTAATGAGTTTTAAAGGCTGTGTAGACAATAATGTGAACCGTATTTGTAACTATTTCTATGTTGTTCAGTGGTTGTACTTGAATTTAGCATTATGAAACCCTGTTTGGTAATAGTGAACCTTAAAACAGATATAAACCTTACCCAAACACGTGAAAAGTAATTTTAGCAATTATGGAAAATGGTGAAAAAAAGAAGAAGGATAACGAGTTTGTTATGTGAAATTGCAAACAGTAGTGCAAAAACAAAAAAGCACGGGTCAGCACACACCTATTAAAGAGGGTGAGAGTGGAAGAGAAACGAAATGATGAAGAGAAGGATGGACCCCTTCATCCTTAAAATCAGAAAAGACAAGGAAGGAAATGAGAATGTGAAGGCGAGAGGGGGCCAAAAGGTACTTTAAATACACAGACTTTTTATAAGGGGCATTAAAGATTGGAGTTCATGAGTGAACCACAAAAAAGATAAAGACACAAGGACAAAAACATCCTTTGTGATCCTTTGGGTGAAAATACAAGGACAATGTGCCTACAACAAAAGTTAAATTAAAAAGAGGTGTGTTGTCAAGTACAAAAACACTGATGAAAATAATGTTTAACAAATAAATAGCCTGATTTAGTTCTTGGCGGGACTACCGTCGTCCCACCATGGCGGTTGTTCCAAGTACTCCGGTGAGCTGACTGCTGTCCACCCACTGTATTTATATGTGGCCTCAACAGACTGGTTCCTGCCGCTGTGGCAGTCTTCTCAGCTACTCTGTCGCCATCAGGCCGGTGGGTTTGTGGCGAGCCGATTTAGAGGTTCCCGTTGTTCTGGCAGTGTCTTAGTGGCGTAGTCCTGACAGAGGAGGCCCTGGTGGTGTGGAGACAGGGAAGTGCGACTTATCATTATCTCACTACACATATATGTTGTGATTCTGTCAATTTGTATTTGTAGGTAATGTGTAATGCCATTTTTAATACATATAGTATTGCACAACAACAACATACACACATTATTGTATGTGCAGCCACAGTCGCCACAAGCACAACACCCACACACATGACCACCCCAAAAATATTTTTTTATGTTTCACTACACTTGTGTACATTTTACCACAATAAGTTGTAAGATGAACACTTATGCATGAAGCATAAAACAATTGCATTTAAGAGCAATGAAAAAATACACTAGGCGAAAGCTGATGTTAACACATGATTCATAGTACAACAAGTGACACAGGCGCCTACTTTAGATTCCGGTGACCACAGGATTGCTGAGCGTCATGATCAAGTTGTTATCCCACAAAAAGGTCAATATGGAGAATTACTGCCCACACACAGTACTACTCCTTTATCAAATCTCACAAAAAGTACCATAATGGAAAAATGTTAAAGATGAAATTCAAAGTGTACAGAAACTACACCTTTAAAAAGTTTTAAGTTTAAAGACGAGAACCCTCACTCACCGTGATGGTGACATACTTCATCATTGGGTCCCCTCTTGCACACAGTGTCCGCAAGGTACACTGTGTGGGCTACAACTCTCCCTCAGGAGAGGAGCTTGAGGTGTTCTACACTCCAATGTGAGTCTGTGAATGAGGGGCAGAGTGCAAATTAATATCAAATGTGTGTTAAAACCATCTCCATATGGAGAAAAAATATTTATTAGCTCTCCCTTATGGATGGGTCTAAAATAAGTAGTGTGACGATAGGAGTAAAAATATTTCCTATCTGACTAGGTCAGGTCAACATGTTTCTGCCAGTTGATCTAAATTCATGGCATTCATCAGGACCATTGTCTTGTCGCTCTGCTTAAAACTAATAACAAAAAACCATACTTCTATTTTGTAGGTGTCGTGAATGACCAACATCAGTTTGGTCTTCTCACTGTAACAGATGAAAAAACAATCTTTAACATCTTACATTTACAATTTATCTAAAGTGCCTATCACCAAAGTGTATGTGGAATACGTGCCAACTAACACCCTTGTGACACGCATAAAAATGAAAACCATTGTCCTCACCATGAAGCAGATCAATACCTGCCAATACCTTTCATTGGTCCTTATAAACGGGTGTCTAAAAAGTGAAATATAGAAAAATATACACATAATATAACACCAGTCTGGGTCAACATACCGCACTACATAGTTAAAATATAGCACTAATTGGACAAAATACACTCAGAGTCGAGTACAATTTGTGTTCACTAAACGATCCAGCTAATGTAATGGAGGTAACCAGTTGAATTTAGGTTAGATGAACACATCAATCCCCATGTTGAATCGACAAAGACAGCACACCACTTTATTTATAGTAGAATTCGTTTTTACTGTGTCAGCCGATCACCGCCCAAAGGCTTACAGGGTCACAAATCCTCATACACTATCCCACGTGTATGTTTATACACCCTTCAAAGATCAATAGAAGAAAAAACGATAAAAGGAAAAATGCATTATCGCATATCCCTAAGTGTAAAACACTCGATAATAACCTGTTTTTTACTCACAGGTATCGGTATCAGAAAAACGTCCGTGTCAGGCAAAAATACCCTAAAGATTACTCACCAACTTACACCGCACGCTTCTCCCAAATGGAGCCAACGAAGCAGAGTCGAGTGATTCTCTTTATGGTGATTTCTTTCGTCCCGTTGACAATGAACCGGAAGTGTACAAAACTACTTCCGGTTCACGGAGACCTGATCTAAAAGAGCAAACTAGACTGTACCAGGGATCGCTAACTGAACAAATATTCAGCGATCCATATCCATTTGCCTGCCTCAATAGTATCTCATTATACTCAGCATAGCGGAGCAGGGACTGTAGAGAAAAAAAAAACGTCTCACTACTTGTGCTAAATTCCTGATGAGCAGTAAGGTGCATTATGGGATATGTAGTATGTAATATATTTTCTCTCTTTAGCAAACAAACACTACTTCCCGTACCCGAGGGCTTGATCTAAAAACCACAACTAGATTCAGTCAGTATCACTACATATAAGGAAAGCGATACCACTGCAAATTACCTGCCTCAATAGCAACTCATCATGCTAAATATATCATAACAGGGGCTGCAGAGGGGTAAATTGCCTTGTTCTTAGATTCTCAAAGGTCAATATAGGTACAATGTGGGATATGTAGTGTGTTATACATTATCTCACTGATACCATCTGAACAATGACTCAACAATATTCAGGAAAGGGTACTTATACTGCAAAAGCAACATATGTGAAGAAACAACATATAGAACGAATTATATCGCCAGAATCTCAATTTCACAGCGTATTCCATGGTATATCTTCATTGAGGCCTTTAATATGGCTTTTCATACGGAACACCCATCTCTGTTCCCTGAGTAGCAGGACCCTCTCTAGTGGACCCATATTGGTGTAATATTTAGGTTTATTAATGATGACCCATGTAAAGTCATCTTCAGTATGTGACTTTTCAACAAAGTGTCTTGTCATGCAGGTGTTAGTTTTTTTACAGCGAAAGACACTACGATGCTCAATCATCCTTTGTTTGACCTTCCTAGTGGTCATTCCAATATATACCAGTGGGCACGGACAAGTGATCATGTAAATGACCCCGCTTGTGTTACAGTTGGTATGTGTATGTAATATCCAAGGTGTACCAAGCCCTAGGTCAAGCTGCATCACTTTTTTAGTTAATGGACAAACAGAACATGAACCACACGGGAAATGTCATACCACTGGTGTAGCACCCCATAAAGTTGGTTGTCTCATCTCTTGTGTACCAGTTCTAGGTCTAGTATGTACTAGCATGTCTCGTAGATTGCTACTCCGCTTAAAAGCAAAGAGTGGTCTTTCCAAGGACAAATTCCCTGTATTCAAAATGTGCCAAGCTTTATTGACAGCCTTTTTAACATTATCTGATCGATCACTAAAGTTAGTCACCCTCCCGATGGTTATTACGTGCTCTCTTATTGGCACCATGTACCAGTTTACTCGGATAGTTACGAGATATAAATTCTTCACTCAGATTCTTAGCATGTATTTTGTATCTAACTACTTCACTGCAATTTCTTCGTAGTCTAAGGATTTGACCTACACGAAGATTATTCAAGAGTGCTCGTGGATGAAAGCTATAAAAGTTCAACAATGAATTACGTGCCATAGGCTTTTGGTACAATTCAGTCTGAATCTTCCCATATCTGGGATATAGTCGTAAATCTAAAAATGATAAAGTAGTATTACTGGATTCGCCAGTAAATTTCAGATGACGATCTTGTGTATTCAGCCAGGTGGAAAAAGCATCTAGAGACACCTGGTCACCTTCCCAGATGACCAGGATATCATCTATATATCGTCTCCATAATTTCAGATGGTGTGAAAAGGGATTGTTAGTGTCAAAAATAATATGGGTTTCAAAACTGTACATGTAGAGATTGGCCATACTAGGAGCACACGTGCTGCCCATAGAAGTGCCAGTCGTTTGCCAGTATAACTTTCCTTCATAAGTAAAAAAAAATTCTTTAAGGGCCAACATGGCACATTGCATCACAAAAGAGTTCGGAGTTTGGTCATCACGTGGATGACTCTCTAACAAGAGTTCAATTATTTTGAGGGTATCATCCTGCGGAATATTAGTATATAATGACTCGACGTCATATGTAGCCATCAAAGATATAGCAGGATCAAAGGAAACTGTGTAAAGAAGAGACAGAGCGTGTTTGGTATCCTGTATGTAGGAAGGCATCTCCGCTACTATGGGACGAAGGAAATGATCCACAAATTTAGACAAAGGCTCCAAAACTGAGCCAATGCCCGACACTATGGGTCTCCCAGGAGGAGGTCTCTGGGTCTTATGTATTTTAGGGAGAATGTAAAAAGCAGGAATCTTCGGATGTTTCTGAATCAGGAAGTCTGCTTCATTCTTAGTTATCCAATTCTCCTGTCTTCCTTCTTCTACTAAAATACCAATACGTGTCTGCAATCTCAGAGTAGGGTCTTGGCCAATGTGTGTATAGAATTTCACATCATTCAATTGTCGTAAACATTCATTACAATAATCAATTGTGTTCATAATGACGGTAGCTCCGCCCTTATCCGCTGGTTTAATCGTGATGTTTGTATCATTACCCAATTCCTGAATACACCCACGTTCTATATTAGATATATTACAGAATATTTCTTTGGGACATTGCAAACTGTGTTCATATTATTTTAGAACTGCTTTCTTAAAAGTATGCACTTCTGAGGGTACTTGTTGCAACGTAGGCACGAAGGTGGATTTGTTCCTCAATCCCGTGTTCTGTGTTAAACTCGTCTCAACTTTTTCTTTATCGGAGAAGAAGAAATGTAATCTAACGTTCCGAAAGAACTCAAAAAACTCTTTGTGAATCATAAAATTGTCACCTAGCTTGGTAGGAACAAAACCAAGCCCTTTCGATAGAACATTACTTTCAAGGTCTGTAAGATTTTTAGAACTAAGATTGACTATCAAACTGTCGGGTCGTTTGTGGACGCTGTCATACTCCGGGTCACTCTCTGTTCTATGGAGGGATCCCAACTCACTTGTTGCTGTACACTCGTCACACGTCCCCTGTTGTTTCCTCTTCGACGTCCTCTTCTTCCTCTGGCCTGGCCAAAAAAAGGAGGATAATTCGGGCCTCCAAATGGTGGACCTTGATGAAAAGGAGGCGGAGGATAAGGCTATGGTTGTGGCGGCCACCAAGGGGTCTGTTGTGGGTATGCCTATAAATTTCCTCTTCCACGCCTCAGAAAATTGGATGATGTATATTCTGGGTCTGAGTCATTAGAATCAATCCATTCATCTGAATTGGAAGTCCACTCATCTGTGTCTTTACGCCATCCTCGTTGCGCCTCTTTTATCTTTCTTCTTGTTCATAGTAGTTTGGTAGTCATCAGATATATACGGATAGACTTTCTCCAATGTAAATCTATCAAGATCTTTCTTCAATTTATTGACCTTGAACTTAACTAGATCATCTTTGATTTCACTGAGATTTTTGGTAATCTCCTCCAGTCTCTTCTTATACACAGTGACCTGCACACCTGATTTCAATTGACTTTCTAATGTTTGTATTTCGATGGCTAAAAGGTCGGCCGTTTCTTTAGCTGTGTTTATAATTAAAACTAGCCAATCTCTAGTACAACGCCATGCAATTTTGGACCAATTTGTCACAAAAATGTTATTATCTAGAAAAAGTCTCGGGGTATTTGTCACCACCAATCCTGGGGGAGCTATATTCCCTCTCAAATATTCTGTTAATATTGCAGCATGTAAGATGGTTCTAACATGCTGTTTCTTCACATTGCTGAGTTTAGTCCATTCTTCTGTATGAGACAGAGTCTGTGAGATGTGTGTATCCAAGTTACTAGGTGTTTGTAGTATTGCCTGGACCATATCATCATCAAACGCCAACCCAGTATTTTCCGTCATTTCTACTAATTGAAAAGTAAAGACTCCAAAAAAAACACTGGTGGAAAACTCTAATGAAAAAAGTGTCTGGTGAAAAAATGTGTATACTATGTTCTATATGCACAATTAAAACTGACCTACAGCCGACAGCTGTACTAACTGTTATCCCACAAAAAGGTCAATATGGAGAATTACTGCCCACACACGGTACTACTCCTTTATCAAATCTCACAAAAAATACCGTAATGGAAAAATGTTAAAGATGAAATTCAAAGTGTACAGAAACAACACCTTTAAAAAGTTTTAAGTTTAAAGACGAGAACCCTCACTCACCATGATGGTGACATGCTTCATCATTGGGTACCCTCTTGCACACAGTGTCCGCAAGGTACACTGTGTGGGCTACAACTCTCCCTCAGGAGAGGAGCTTGAGGTGTTCTACACTCCAATGTGAGTCTGTGAATGAGGGGCAGAGTGCAAATTAATATCAAATGTGTGTTAAAACCATCTCTGTATGGAGAAAAATTATTTATTAGCTCTCTCTTATGGATGGGTCTAAAATAAGTAGTCTGACGATAGGAGTAAAAATATTTCCTATCTGACTAGGTCAGGTCAACATGTTTCTGCCAGTTGATCTAAATTCATGGCATTCATCAGGACCATTGTCTTGTCGCTCTGCTTAAAACTAATAACAAAAAAACATACTTATATTTTGTAGGTGTCGTGAATGACCAACATCAGTTTGGTCTTCTTACTGTAACAGATGAAAAAACAATCTTTAACATCTTACATTTACAATTTATCTAAAGTGCCTATCACCAAAGTGTATGTGGAATACGTGCCAACCAACACCCTAGTGACACGCATAAAAATGAAAAACATTGTCCTCACCATGAAGCAGATCAATACCTGCCAATACCTTTCATTGGTCCTTATAAACGGGTGTCTAAAAAGTGAAATATAGATAAATATACACATAATATACCACCAGTCTGGGTCAACCTACCGCACTACATAGTTAAAATATAGCACTAATTGGACAAAATGCACTCAGAGTCGAGTACAATTTGTGTTCACTAAACGATCCAGCTAATGTAATAGAGGTAACCAGTTGAATTTAGGTTAGATGAACACATCAATCCCCATGTTGAATCGACAAAGACAGCACACCATTTTATTCATAGTAGAATTTGTTTTTACTGTGTCAGCCGATCACCGCCCAAAGGCTTACAGGGTCATAAATCCTCATACACTATCCCACGTGTATGTTTATACACCCTTCAAAGATCAATAGAAGAAAAAACGATAAAAGGAAAAACGCATTATCGCATATCCCTAAGTGTAAAACACTCGATAATAACCTGTTTTTTACTCACAGGTATCGGTATCAGAAAAACGTCCGTGTCAGGCAAAAATACCCTAAAGATTACTCATCAACTCACACCGCAGGCTTCTCCCGAATGGAGCCAACGAAGCAGAGTCGAGTGATTCTCTTTATGGTGCTTTCTTTCGTCCCGTTGACAATGAACCGGAAGTGTACAAAACTACTTCCGATTCACGGAGACCTGATCTAAAAAAGCAAACTAGACTGTACCAGGGATCGCTAACTGAACAAATATTCGGCGATCCATATCCATTTGCCTGCCTCAATAGTATCTCATTATACTCAGCATAGCGGAGCAGGGACTGTAGAGAAAAAAAACGTCTCACTACTTGTGCTAAATTCCTGATGAGCAGTAAGGTGCATTATGGGATATGTAGTATGTTATATATTTTCTCTCTTTAGCAAACAAACACTACTTCCAGTACCCGTGGGCTTGATCTAAAAACCACAAACTAGATTCAGTCAGTATCACTACATATAAGGAAAGCGATACCACTGCAAATTACCTGCCTCAATAGCAACCCATCATGCTAAATATATCATAACAGGGGCTGCAGAGGGGTAAATCGCCTTGTTCTTAGATTCTCAAAGGTCAATATAGGTACAATGTGGGATATGTAGTGTGTTATACATTATCTCACTGATACCATCTGAACAATGACTCAACATTATTCAGCGAAGGGTACTTTTAGTGCAACAGCAACATATGGGAAGAAACAACATATAGACCGAATTATATCGCCAGAATCTATTTCACAGCGTATTCCATGGTATATCTTAATTGAGGCCATTAATATGGCTTTTCATACGGAACAACCATCTCTGTTCCCTGAGTAGCAGGACCCTCTCTAGCGGACCCATATTGGTGTAATATTTAGGTTTATCAATGATGACCCATGTAAAGTCATCTTCAGTATGTGACTTTTCAACAAAGTGTCTTGTCATGCAGGTGTTAGTTTTTTTACAGCGAAAGGCACTACGATACTCAATCATCCTTTGTTTGACCTTCCTAGTGGTCATTCCAATATATACCAGTGGGCACGGACAAGTGATCATGTAAATGACCCCGCTTGTGTTACAGTTGGTATGTGTATGTAATATCCAAGGTGTACCAAGACCTTGGTCAAGCTGCGTCACTTTTTTAGTTAATGGACAAACAGAACATGAACCACACGGGAAATGTCCTACCACTGGTGTAGCACCCCATAAAGTTGGTTGTCTCATCTCTTGTGTACCAGTTCTAGGTCTAGTATGTACTAGCATGTCTCGTAGATTGCTACTCCGCTTAAAAGCAAAGAGTGGTCTTTCCAAGGACAAATTCCCTGTATTCAAAATGTGCCAAGCTTTATTGACAGCCTTTTTAACATTATCTGATCGATCACTAAAGGTAGTCACACAAACCATCCTTTTATTTTCAGGTCTAACATAGGATTCCAAAAGAGCCTCCCGATGGTTATTACGTGCTCTCTTATTGGCCCCATGTACCAGTTTACTCGGATAGTTACGAGATATTAATTCTTCACTCAGATTATTAGCATGTATTTTGTATCTAACTACTTCACTGCAATTTCTTCGTAGTCTAAGGAATTGACCTACAGGAAGATTATTCAAGAGTGCTCGTGGATGAAAGCTATAAAAGTTCAACAATGAATTACGTGCCATAGGCTTTTGGTACAATTCAGTCTGAATCTTCCCATATCTGGGATATAGTCGTAAATCTAAAAATGATAAAGTAGTATTACTGGATTCGCCAGTAAATTTCAGATTACGATCTTGTGTATTTAGCCAGGTGGAAAAAGCATCTAGAGACACCTGGTCACCTTCCCAGATGACCAGGATATCATCTATATATCGTCTCCATAATTTCAGATGGTGTGAAAAGGGATTGTTAGTGCCAAAAATAATATGGGTTTCAAAACTGTACATGTAGAGATTGGCCATACTAGGAGCACACGTGCTGCCCATAGAAGTGCCAGTCGTTTGCCAGTATAACTTTCCTTCATAAGTAAAAAAAAATTCTTTAAGGGCCAACATGGCACATTGCATCACAAAAGAGTTCGGTGTTTGGTCATCACGTGGATGACTCTCTAACAAGAGTTCAATTATTTCGAGGGTATCATTCTGTGGAATATTAGTATATAATGACTCGACGTCATATGTAGCCATCAAAGATATAGCAGGATCAAAGGAAACTGTGTCAAGAAGAGACAGAGCGTGTTTGGTATCCTGTATGTAGGAAGGCATCTCCGCTACTATGGGACGAAGGAAATGATCCACAAATTTAGACAAAGGCTCCAAAACTGAGCCAATGCCCGACGCTATGGGTCTCCCAGGAGGAGGTCTCTGGGTCTTATGTATTTTAGGGAGAATGTAAAAAGCAGGAATCTTCGGATGTTTCTGAATCAGGAAGTCTGCTTCATTCTTAGTTATCCAATTCCCCTGTCTTCCTTCTTCTACTAAAATACCAATACGTGTCTGCAATCTCAGAGTAGGGTCTTGGCCAATGTGTGTATAGAATTTCCCATCATTCAATTGTCGTAAACATTCATTACGATAATCAATTGTGTTCATAATGACGGTAGCTCCGCCCTTATCCGCTGGTTTAATCTTGATGTTCGTCATGGTCAAGTAGCAACAGCACAGAAAAGACCTGCACAATGGGGTTCAAGACTGAACCCGAAGTGGGAACCCGAGTAAAGGTAAGTTTTCACCTCTTGTTCTTCGTTTCCACAACCCGAGTTTGGACGTTTACCCACCACAGTTGTCTTGACAGAAAGATATATCATAATCGGCTCAGCATTTTTCTTGGCGGGACTCCCTCCGACAGCCACTTTAGCCAATGACGCCGTTGATGCGAAAGGAAGATTCTGACGGAGACGGCAGGACTCCAACGGTCTTCCCTCCGAAGACCTGCCAACATCTAAATACAGTGGGTGGATTGCCAAGTCGGAGGACGAGAAAACTGTCAGAAAAACTAAGGCAAGGCCCAGAGTCATTGAACAGATTGTGAAAAATACATCAGAACAAAATCTATTGTGATTTAAAAAAGTAGCGGCCCACACTTGGGGTGCACCAAGTATGGGGAGACTTGTATGTCCTACTCCTCTAGCATACCTACCAGTGGAGCAAGAAGCTTTGTGAAGACCTTTGAAGCTGAGTCTAATCTAAAGTGAAAAAAACTTTTATTGTGTGCTCCATGCCAATACCTATCAGACAGTGACCCTACACCCTGCAGATTCACTTCTGAAAACTTAGGACCGCCAAAGCCGTGGTGCAACCACCCGTGAGATCCTGGTCTGGCGGACGGTGCTGCGGCGGTTTATTAAGCTCAAAGAACTAGAGGAGCCTAACAAGCAGACTGCCGCCATTAGAGCTCCGACTGTATGTTCCTGCACGGTGTGGCATACATACATGCCAAACTGTGCAGGAACTGGGGTTGCAAATACAGTATATGTGACCCCCCGCATGCAACCCCAAGCCCAGGAGCGGCAGGGGGCCCCTTTGATGCCTCTCTGCCACCCTTTTCCTGGTGGGCTCATTGCAATGAAAGGGGCACTGGAAAGTCAACTCGTAATATGCTCAGCAATGCCACAGCAGCACCCCCAGCATATTACAGCTCCCTGACTGCTGCAGGAATGCAGCGGGATCCTTGATCGTCCGCAGATGCTGCAGTCCTGTGGTGGTCCGACCACTACACTCGTAATGCATTGCATGGTGCCTCAGTGTGGCGGTGGCTGGACTGCCACCCCGAGTTTGGCGGTCCTAAGGACCGCCGTATTCGTAATAAGGGATTTACTGTTTTGGGAAAGATAAATGTAACCACAATTGTCAGTTATTATAGGCAGCCATTTGTGATGATTTATGGGACATTACATTGTGATTTAAGAGGACGATAACCAGAAGAATGTGGGTATAGTGACAGCCCACCCTTATTCAAAACTTTCACTTGTAGGAGAAAATATGGGCTCAGGCAGTGACAAATGTCCCTCCCCCACCCTGAGTCCTAAAACTCATCCCCACACCCTAAAAACTACTGTAACACCAGCCACCCTGCCCAGAGCCCTAAAAACTGCCCCCACTCCTGAAAACAACCCCAGCCTGCCCCGCCCTGAGCCCTTAAGCCCGGCTCCCAGTCCTAAAAACTACTGGACCCCCCCTGAGCCCTAAGACCAGCCCTAAAAAACTACAACCCCCCACAACCCGGCCCCAGTCTCACTTACCAGACCACGACCCGGAGCTTCCTCTTCCGATCCTTCCTGTGCCTATCCCCTTCCATCTGCACATCTAGACCGCGCACTGCCTTCTTAACCACGCATATGCGTGGTTAAGGCATATGCTTGGCTAACGGAAGCGCGGTTCTGCTCGTGGGAAAACGGCATACGTAGCTCAGCTCGCATTGTAAAGGCCGCTTCCCAGAAACCTCAAATGAATGTTCTGTTTCCCCAACGAGAACTGCAGTCACAACATGGATTAATATTTCCTTCATTGTATCACAGAGAGAATGTACTTATGCCCAGAAACGCCTGACCTGTAGATCAGGCAGCACTACTTCAGGCACATCACCTGATGCTCTCCAGGGACACCACCCTGTCTCTCCTGAGGCACACCACCCTGTGTCTCCTGAGGCACACCACCCTGTGTCTCCTGAGGCACACCACCCTGTGTCTCCTGAGGCACCCCACCCTGTGTGTCCTGAGGCACACCACCCTGTCTCTCCTGGGACAGACTGCCCTATGCTTCTCTAGAGCATAGCACCCTTTGCTCATCACCCCTGTTTTCCCCCTATTGAACAGCAACCTCTTCTCTCTTAGTGCACATGGTAAGGCTTGACAATTCGTCTTTCTGCATTGATTCAACATCTTTGATGACATGTGTGCATGCGAGCCTCTGTCTGTGTAGATTGGCTATGTATCAGTGAATGTGTCTTTATATGGTGTGTGTGTTTGCAGGCTCTCTACAAAAGTCATACCTATTGGTTTTGTCAATCCTTGTTTAAAGCACTTAGGCACGAAATGTCACTCACTTTTCATCCTCTGCAGAGTTAGTAGATCAGGGAACCTGCATGAAGTAATTTACCCATGCCTATATATTTTTGTGAAATGAGGAATCTGTGATTTTAACTCAGATCGTCTGAAACCTGCCACTCAGCCGGTTGTCTTGAAGAATATTGATGAAAAAAAATATTGTGTGGACAGAATATCATGTCAAAAATGTTGAGGCTAAAATATAGAGAAAGTAAGTGCAAATTGGAGGAAACGTTTACAAATCTTAACTCACATCTACACACTATGAAGATATATTCAATGACGAAATGCATACATCAGAATTTAGGTACAGAAATATGTTGCTTCCACATAGATACTTACCTTCACAATATTTTTGTCCTCGATATTCTTGGCACCATATTTTGTCCACACAATATGTTTTCTTTGATACTTTGTCCAAACACCCCAAGACACAGAATTCATAAAAAGTATTTGAATTGTTTCAAAGCAGCCTCATGCCCTTCTTTCAATTAGATGTCTTTTGGCCAAAAGTGTTCCCTACTGGGGCGAGCCAAACTGTAAGGTGTTTTCACCCATCACTAAGGTTTGCCCATCAACAGGCAGCAGATGGTGAAAGGTGCAGAAATGCAGACACCAGCTCAGTCTGGAAGAAATGACTTTGTTTTCCATGAGCCTGCACAAGGTTGATCGCTGTCTCAAGGTGAGTGAATTGTCACGCATCTTAAATAGTTCATGTCCTACATGCCAGGGAAGAAACTCCAGTCTTTAAGTGACAGTCTGTTTTTAAGGAAAGCTAATGAATATGCAAATGAACCCCATTTTAGATCAATAGGATGTAAATGCGGCTCATGAATATTCATGCTGGAAACACAGAGAACCGGATTGCTTGTTTCAATTCCACGAGTGAATGGAAGGGGCATTTATAATCCCATTTAAAAAGAGAATCACAGTTTCAATTCATTTCAAGTGCAAACAAAAGAACACAGAAGAGTCAGGCATGTATTATACTGTACACTAGTCCGATTCTTGCCATGGGTCTATGAGGCGGGCAGTGTTCTTTACCCTGCAGACAATAAATGGAAGCATGAAAGTGTCTTCCCTTAGAATGTAACCCAGGCTCACATGTCATGCTCCTTAGAATGTAACCCAGGCTCACATGTCATGCTCCTTAGAATGTAACCCAGGCTCACATGTCATGCTCCTGTACGGCACTTTAACAGTCTGGGACTGACTCTTATTTAATCTTATGTTATATGTTATGTTAAGTTATGACATACTTGCCAACTTGAATAACAATCTCACCATGTCAGGAGGGGGCGGGGCCTTGAAGGGGGCGGTGCCTTAGGACAAAAAGTACCTAGGAGGCACTTCTAAACCCGACACGCCCCCAAGACCCCCCCCCCCCCCCAAAATAAAGCTTGCTGAGGCTGGTGCCAATGTCCTGGGGTGTTTTTACACCCCTTTATGGACGTCAGCTGTTCAAATCCGGGAAAAGACTATATACAGTGGTTTTCAGCTCGTTTTCCCTGCCACCGTGTGATATCGGCTCCTCACTGGGAGACCGTGGGATGGGAGCTGATATTGTGTGTCACGCGGTGGCATCGTCTGAGTTGGCAGGTATGTTATGTTATACTTGTAAAGCGCACGTTCACCAATGGTCTCTTGCCGCTAATAAATATAATGACTGAAAGGGTCATTATTTAACCATCTAGTTCCTGTACGCCTGTTTAAAGAGCCAGGTCTTTAGACATTTCCAAAAGAGGTTGTAGTCCGTAGCTTGACAAACCATCGCTGCAACATATTCCACATGGTAGGAGCTATCACTAACATGCTCTGTCCTCCAGATCTTCTCTTCTGAACTCTAGGTACTACTAATTAATAATCATAAGAAGATCTCAAGTTATGTGAAGACATATATTTCTTAATCTTGTTGGTCATAAAGGCGAAGCCTGCCCGTTGATGCTTTTAAATGACATATACCATATTCTGAAGTGAATTTGTTCTCTCACAGAAGCCAATGAAGTTTCTCTAAAAGAGGAGTAGGATTTGTACATCTAGGCAAAAGGATCATTAACCTGGCAGCCGCGTTCTGAATAGCTTGCAATTTATGCGGAGTAATCTTAGGCAAAACTGCATAAATTACATTTGCATTGCCACGTCTCGAAGTGATAGTGGCTATTACTGCCAGCTTCCTTGCTTCAACAGACAGGAGAGGTGCTATATCCTCAACACGTTTAGTAGTGACATACATGTAGAGACCAAAGAGTTCACTTGGGTTAATAATAAGAGATTTCCATCAATCACCACCCCTACACATTTAGCTGAAGTAGATGGAGTTCCATGGGGGGCCCAATTTATTTAGTCAATAAAGATGGTTCCAGACGCAGTTCCTGTGAACAGGCTCCATTTTATCTGTGTTCAGTTTCAGATTGGTTAGTCTCCATTCCACCGGCGATAGATCTCATTGTGTTTTGAAATGATCATTAGAGTTGTATCTGGATTAACGCAGCTTCTGAACGTAAATGACATCTTGGTGTCTACCCCGACAGTAGAGGAACATCACAGATCCTTCTGGAGAGTACTTCAGAGGCTGAAAGATAGTGGCCTCACGCTGCACAGAGAAAACAGTTAATTCATGAGGAAGGATATTAGCTATTTTTTATACCATTTCTCTGATAAAGGAGTGTCTCCTGATTCCATGAAAGTGAGAGACCAGTGGCGGCCGACACAATGAGGAGGGGGTGGGCGGGTGGAGGGGGTTAATAATAATAATTTAAAAAAAAACACTTACCCGGAGCTGCTGGCCGCCTCCTGTGTCCCATCTCAGCCTTCCTTGTCCCAGCAAGCACTGGGGCAGCCTTAGGCTCCCTGTGCAATCCCCGCGCTGCTCTCATGCACAGGGATTGGCCTGAGTGGGCTCACGACAACAAGTCTGTGCTGTTTCTCCAGCCCGGCTGTGCAATGAAGCCAGGTTGGAGAAACCTAAGTGTGCATTTGTGTTTGGCTGGCCTGAGACCGCCGGCCAAACATACATGCGCACTTAGAAGCCAACATAGCACTCCTCTCCCCTCCCCCTCCCATGCCCTTGCCCGCCCCTTCCTCCAGCGCTGGCTCAGAGCCGGCAAATGAAAAAGAAGGATGATAGAGCATTGTTTTATTTTTCACCTGCTGTCTATGAGCCAGTGGGATGACGCTGGTCTGCCATTGCGGTGGAGTCGCCCCTGTGAGAGACATCGAAGTAGCTCCAGCTCCATCCTCAGTCACTGTGGTCAGGAGTTTTCTGGACATGATGAATTATTGCGGGTGTTTATTATGAAACTTGACAGTCCTCAGAGAGTTAATGATAGCTAATGAAAGCTGGACATAAGATGAGTGTCATGAAATGTTCTAAAATACCAATGCTGCTTTGTCAGCAGAGACCACAGTGTACACTTCAATTCAAGAAAAGACTCAGAGTTATCCTTAGATACCAGCACCATTGCCCTTTCGCATGATTCAGCATTTATCATTCTCTACTTGCTCGGCAATGCTTGTTCGGTGACATATCCTTTGTTTGACACTACAGTGGACTTAGTGCAAGAATTTGGAAAGGGAATAATATTTGAGAAAGGGAGATATCAAATCAGCCTACCGGCTGCGGTCGACTCGGCTATTGGGATTTGCTGTGGAAGTGCAATTCCTGTTGGACATATAATTGCCACTGGATTACAGAGAATCTTGTGATTATTTTGATTGGTTGAGCACCTTCTTGGGATGGAGATGAAAACATATCAGTGGCTTCAAAGCAGTCATACACTACTTGTATGACTTCTTGTTTGTGGTACCAAGCATTGGTCGTCCATCAGCTCAACTGCGGAGTTTGTGCTGTCGACTTGGGAGAACGGCAAGTCGAGATCTTGGGCAGGAGTGAGGGTGTCGGCTTTAGCATGCGTAGCTAAAATGAGGGAAAGGGGGAACTTGCCAAATGGTGTTAAGGTGAGGAAAATATTTGCAGCGTAGAGCAGATCTGTGGGCATGCCAAGCAGCAAGTGGTAAGGAGTCTTGATGGAAATACAGGTGCAAATTTGAGTGAGCCTGGAAAATTAACCCAGTGATCTATTTGACGCCCTCTTGTGCAGCTCTGCATTCTTGACGGCCCTATATGGGGCAGCGAGAGTAAGGAACTTGATAGTGAAGAAAGAAGGTATAGAAGCTTTGACGGTGGTAAAAAGGGCTGTATGTTCAACAGACCAACCATAGGGTTGGTTTTAGGATTCCAGTATCAAAGCTAGAGACGACCAGTGAAGGGGCATGGGCAATGTTTGGCAAAAACAAAAATGAGAGCGTGTGCCAGTGACATCATTGGAGCAATATGTGGTGGGAAGGCCACGTGGTCAGATAGGGCTTCTGGTGCACAAGATTGGGAGACCATTGACAGAGTACCCAATCACAAAAGTCTTTGAAAGATGCACAGTGTGTTGTGGTTCAGAATAGGTGCATGGTTGGAGACAGCAGTAGCAGGCTTGCCCCGGGAAACGAGCTAGATTGTGTGATGTTGGTGGTCCAACAGCTACAAGTGCTATGTAAGACAGATCACGAGAGGTGCCATGTAAAAGGGCGCTCCAATGAAATATTGTGGAATGTCTTTAAAGAGAGAAATGTGGCTGAACTTGGGGAACACTGGTTGCCATTAGAAGGCTCCAATTGAATTTTTCCAACTGCACAATAAGTGTGCCATCTTAATTGCCTGTAGCTGTGTGGTGGGGGTTCAGGTAACGAAGGGGAAGAGAGATGCAATGGTGAGGGTGTGAGTCAAGCTGCCACAGAAGGGAATAGTGCATGGGTGTCTGCAGCAGGACCTTGGTTGAAGCTGCTGGGATTTGGCGGGGGGCTTGGCAGCTTTATACTGTTTGGCTGTGATGGTACCACAGTGTCACTTGGTTCCACCCAGACAAACTCAACAGTACAAGACTGGCTGCCCTTTGAGCAAAATCGATATTCAATCATGCACTTCATGCCTATCACGTTGCAAATTCATACGATCGACCCAGTTTCAGGGTTTCTTAATCCTTTTCAACAATATCTTTTAAACAGTGTATTTTAATGCAATGGTTCCTAATAACTAAACATATATAGAATACAAATTTGATTTGAACGTGCCTGATAGGCTGTGGTGGACCCAGTACGATGATAGATGATTGCAGTTCAAAGGTTAAAAGTCAGGGCTCTTTGCAGGGTTGCATTGGGAGCTATGGCATTGATACAGGCAGCCTGGGAAGGGGTGTGGGTGAATAGATACTCAGTCCAAGGGGCAGAGCAGAGCCACCAGGGGGGTAAAACTCCCCTGGGGAGCCTCACTGGAGACACCGTGTGTGTGTCAGGTGCAGTCAGGTATGCTATGCTTAAGGGTGCTTCCCCTCTTATGATAACATATAAATATCTAAATATGGGTTGTTGCCAATTTAAATCCACGCCCGTGTGTAGCATCATTATAGTACCCTAAGCCCAGTTGTTCTGTGTGTGTGTGACTGCGTACGTGTGTGTGTGCGTGTGTGTGTATTATGATAATTAATGCATTGTTTATAGCTGCACAAAAGGGGGCTGGTCTCAGGAAGTTGACTGGTCTCAGAGGAGCACCAATGCACTTTTTCCTATGTTCATAGACAAACAAAGGTTCTGTGATGATAAGCATGAAGGATCAGCCATACTTTAACCTTGTTATCTACCCTGACTTGGACCAGGATGGTCCTCCGTCTCCTTTCATACTCTATTCATGCGCTGGCTCAAGGTGCAGCCGATACTCCGCATCTGTTTAGGCAACACATCCGCGGTGGAGACAGAATGATGCTACTAATGACATAAAAGAACACGCGCTGGTAACATCATTCCTCGATTGAGCCAGAGGGAATGCCTGGCAGTTCCCACAATTAATGATAGATATTTTATTTGTAGCTAATTCTGTGATAGTCTTTAATTTGCTCTCTGTGGTAAAACCGCCTTGTGCCTTTGGCAATGTGTTCCTCTGATCTTGTTCCTCTGATCTAATATCCATTGATCAATGTCAGACTCAACTGACTGCTGTTTGTATTGTTTGCACTGAGATAAGGCACTATCTTGTCAGTGCAATAGTTAAAATAGGTTCTAACAATCTTCATGTATCCAAATGTGCAGCATCCATACTATTATAGGGGTTTTATCTAGGAAAAGAAAGCAAGTGTTAAAGACAGACATGTGAGAGAATTACTATACAAGATGTTCTCCCACCGTGTGCCATTTGCATGATTCAGAAAGAAAATAATGAATCAATGATTTAATTTTTTGGGACCACAACGAAATTTCATTTTCTTCTTAAGAATATGGGTTGACATGTTTTTGCTTCTAAAAATGTCTGCAACAGGCCATTATTTAAATGAAGTATGGTTTCATATCCTAAGGTATATGTTATTTTCAGTAGGTGTGTGTCCAGTTAACCCTCGGTCTGTGCTGCAGTAGAGGATTTTTCAAGATTGGAAGGGTTTCAAAATGTTGATGGACGGCATGCTGGACATTGTCAAACATTCACCCCCAGTTACAGATCTGGGTTTAATCCATCATTATTTTGCTCGCCACGCCATTCCAGTTTGGAGTCACCCATATGCACATCAGCCTTTACCCTGCTCCCCATGGGAATAGTCCAGCCTGAACTGCCAGGCCAGGTCATCCCTGGACTGGAAAACAAGCATCCTAGACCCGGCTCCGGGGTTTGACCCCACATCAGCCAGGCTAGCTTGAAACCGGTGGGCATACCCTTCCCACTAAGGGCAAAATTGCAACAAAAAAATATGATGGACAGAATGATGAAAACTGTCAAACATTCACCCTCAAGTCACATATGTAGGTTTATTCCAATGTTAATTTTCTTGCCACGCCGTTCCAGTTTGGACCCAGTGATGCAGCGCGGCTATTAAAAACCCATTTCCTTATGATATCAACCCAGAAAACCCCTACACCTATTTATTCATATAAACCTGTGCCGGTGTGGCCCATGACACCGAATACATGAATTTACACAGTTTTCTGGATTAATAATAAGTAGACGAGCTGCAGGACGAACGGGGTACCTTATTAAAATGACCGAATATACATTATACACAGTATATACATGAATCTTATAAACTGTCGGATTCAAACATTCAAGGTACTCCACTATTCCGTCGATTGACCAACTATTAGAATCAGTTGATGGTGATTAAGTCCAGCTAAATCACGATTAAAACCTTTAACATTTATTGATCATGTTTTATTTAAGAATCACAGACTCAATTGTGGAGTTAGCATATGATTTTATCTGAATTCATTGAATGAAAGTAAATAAGTAAAGTTTTATTAGACAAATACATTTAATATTATCTGTAAGCATTTAAGTAAAATTAAAATAGAAACGGAAAATACTCATTACCCTTGGGATGAAGAGAATGGTTCACCAGAAAGAAGAATGAACCCCAGATCACAAGATAGATCTCCCAATACTGACTGACTGTCCCTCTAACCTCCTCGGATGCAATCTCGTCACGGGGCAACTCCCGCGACGGTCTCGTTCCTACTCCCCATCAAGTTCGAAGTCCAAAATGACATAGTCTCTCGTAGACTCAGGATAACCAAACCTCAGGACTCAGCACTCTGGAACCAGTACAGGACTCCGGACTCAGAACTTTTTATAATGTAAGCACAGACTTAATTATACACTTTTCCTCTAACTCGCTACACTCACAATTAATATCTTTACGGGCTGAATTCATTCTAATTGGTCCATTGGAGGGGTGGTGATTGTCACCTCATCGCCCTCCTTGTTCGAACCGGTTTGCAAACAATAAATGCATACAGTAGTTTTCGTGATTCACAATGTCCAAGGGAAATTTAACTTGTTAATGAAATTTGTAACAAACTCCGATGGTCATCCTCTGTAGCTCAGTTCTCCCATCCATTCCCATGCATATATGCTGAACTCTTGGCACCACTCTCGTTTCAGGTCAGGCTGGCCTTGACATCTCTCACTCCAGGCATAGGCCGCATACACGTGACTGGAGCATTCACTATGCTCATGCGCGGGGCCATCTTTTTCGGCGCATGCAATCTCTTCCCTCTCCAGCAGCCATTTTCAGGCATGGCTTACCAGGCCCGAATGAAACTAATATAAGAACAAACACAACAGAAATTGAGACATAGAAAATAAGCCTTTCTGTTTACCACCCGCCATTCTAATAACCCGTGTTAGATATTACCTAGCAAAAGCGACATTTAAAGGCATTTTACTTACTATCTGCATTCTTTGCAACAGTATAATTTTACTACACAACAAAATCCATGTAATTTTACTCTATTTATTACGTAAATCACAAGACCTATGTTAATTAATCCACACTTGTAAATAAATTTGATTTTGTAAAGCCAGTTAATTTTCACAGATGTAGTGTCTAATAAAGGTGCATTTTGTTGATTAGTACATACGTTCAAACAATTAGTATCATTAAAGTTATGAGGTAATTAATTTCAAAGGGGTCCAAAAAATATTTTGTTTCCCCTGCTCTATCAATTTCCCCCTTTCGAAAAGGCAACAAAGGCAGTAAATAATCGGACTGCAACATTAGAGGAGGATAAAAGACATCTGATCAAAGCTAAATATGAATTGAAATAATTTTTTATTTTAGAAGAGATAGCTAGCTCCAGAGCGTACCAGCAACGGGTCTATGAAGAAAACCAGCTGATTGGTAAAATGCTTGCTGGCGCTACTAAAACTAAGCAAGAGTCAGCAATGATCACCGAAATCATGGACCCCAGAAATAATGGCCTTTTAACTGAAAAAGGAGAGATTACGCAAATATTCTTGGAACACTACACTAAATTATACGCAACTGAATATCAGGTTGGAGTAGACCAGATTGATCAATTTTATGAGCAAGTCGAGACACCCAGTCTTACAAGAGAAATGGTAAAACAGCTTCAGATAGATATATCCAAAGACGAAATAGAAAAGGCCATAGGACTAATTCCAGGGGCAAAAGCCTGTGGAGCGGACGGGCTCCCGATTGAGCTATATAAAACTTTTAAGAAGATACTAACTCCCTTTCTTAAAAAAATATTTACTTATATCAAACACGGCGGTAAGGTTCCCAGAACTTTCACGGAGTCTATTTTGATTAGTTTTGTTAAAAAGGGGAAGAATGAAAAAGATGTGAATTCGTATAGACCAATCAGCCTTTTGAACGCAGATTTTAAAATATTAATGAAAATCTGGGCCCAGCTCTTTACACCCATAGCCCAAGCCTTAATTCATCCAGACCAGACTGGGTTTATCTTAGGTAGATAAATGTCAACAAATACCCGATTTTTAATTCAGACTTTAGACCTTGCCTCTGTAAATAAACTCCCCATTTTTATCACAATGGTCGATGCCGAAAAAGCGTTCGATCTAGTGAATTGGGAAGCTCTTTTTATCGGTTTATCTAAGTTTGGGTTTCCTAGCCAAACTATTAAAATGTTAAAGAATATATATCAAGGAGCTCATGCCAAACTAATTATAAATGGTGAATCAATTGGGGAAATAGAAATAAAACAAGGGACTAGGCAGGGCTGCCCCCTTTCACCCATCTTGTTTACATTTTTTATAGAGCCATTGGCTTGTAGAATAAGGGATAATCTCTTCATTAGAGCTCCCATTGACGGGATGCCAAAAATGAAATTATTTGCAGACGATATAATCTTGTACCTATATCCGGATGAAATGAACTGGAGCGTGGTATTAACGGAGTTTAGAAGATTTGAACAAATTGGGGGATATAAAATAAATGAAAATAAAACAGAAATGTTAATATTAACCCCTTCAGCGCTGCGCGGATTCCCCCGCGGTGCTGAAGGGTTCGAGCGCGGGCGGGGCCATGACGGAACGGTTCCGTCATGAGCACAGCTCAACCGATGCTCATGACGGAACCGTTCCGTCATGAGCATGGAAGGGGTTAAATAATGACTATAATTTCTTACCCCAGAATTTAAAACCCCAGGCGATGAAAACAGACCCAATAAGGTATCTGGGTATTTATGTCTCTAGCCAAGCTGATCTACTTTTTAGTTTGAATTACTTGACAATGAAATGTAAGATCAAAAGTTTATTGGACAAGTGGTCTATACTACCATTGACTTTGATAGGCCGGGTCGGGCTTTTAAAGATGTCTATTCCACCCTTATTGAATTTTTTATTTATTAATATTCCTCTTAAGATAAATGTAAAAAATTTTAAAGAAATTGATTCAATGTTTAGAGAATTTATTTGGAATAACAAGACCTCCAGAGTTAAACTTTCCACACTACAATTAGAAATAGACCAGGGGGGATTGGCTCTACCTAATATCCAAATCTATTATGAGGCTGCCCTTCTGGACATAACTGCCCGTCTACTTGATTGTAAAGATTCGACAGAAATTTTTTACTATGAAAAAATGCTTAGTGAATCTGGAACACAATTATCTGCCTTTCTTAAAACAACCAATTACCTAAGAAATCCCGTTATAAGACAATACGAGACTTTTCCAAGCGCCTTCTATGCTTTTTTAAGCAAACTAACTCTTCTGGCTACATTTTTTTAAATCTCGAAGAAATTAGAACTCTGGGGCTGCAGATGCATTCTCGCCTGTTAACAAAATGGAAGGACAATGGTTTTTTTGAGTTAGGTAGCTTTTTTTTAGTTCAAACCTTTATGTCCTGGGAACAGGTTATAGCCAGATGTGGGAATATGGCGAAACCTGGATTTTTGGAATATTTACAGATCTCGCATCTGATTAAAAAATATGATATCTGCCCAGACCAGGTAGTAGGGGGACTTGTGAACGCACTTTATAAGATGAGAATGAAAGGCGTAGGTAATTGGTACTTTCTACTTTTAAAACAGAGGTCAGCTCCCTTAGTTGAAACTTTCTTGGAAAAAATCATTCAAGAAACGAACTGCAAATTTTCCCGGCAAGAGTGGCAACAGATTGCATTAATGGGTAATAAGGCATTGAGAGCGGCCAATTTCAAAAGGATGGCCTTCCTTTCAAGGTGGATGGCATACTATACTCCAGCAGTGTTAAATAAACGCTATGCCGGGGTTGTTAACAATTGCTTCCGGTGCCAGGCCTTGGGAGAGGGAGACTGGCTACATATCTGTTTTACATGCCCAAAACTTCAGATTTTTTGGAATAAATTTTTTTCGGCTATAAGCAATGCAATGGGCAAAAATATCGATCCTGAAACAGAGGTAGCACTGTTTGGGATCTCTAGAGTAAGAACTGACCTAAATAAAGCAGAAGCAACGTTCGTGGCTATTGGCGCGGCAATAGCACGATCATTGATTTTGCAAAAGTGGCGTACAGAACAGATTTCTACTTACTCGGAATGGTTAATAAAAATGTGGAGGACCAGGAGATATGAAGAAGCATATGCCAAGCGGATTGGGGCAGTAAAAAAATGTACTTTGGTTTGGAAATTTTTAGATAAGTATCAAGCTATATAAAAAAAAACTTTTTTAGTATGGTAGTGGCACAGCACTTTAGCTCTCAATACCTTAGCATGTTGCATTTTAGGATAATTTGCATTATTGCACAATTTATTGTTGATTGGATGAAACAGATTAAAACATGCCGGGAAAAATGAAGGGGATAAAGCAAATGTTTCTCTTACTGTGGAGCAGAGGTCAGCAGATAAAGTATTGCACTTTAGCACATGTCACTTACGCATATTGCACTTTAAGAAATGTTGTATCTTTGCACAATTTATCTCTGAGTTGATGAAAAGATTAAATACGATGATAATGAGGGGTGTAGTCATATTATTGACTGCAGGCTAGTAGATAAACTGTTATCAAGATAAAATTGAAGTTTAGAAGTAAGTCTTACAGTCCTGTACATTACACTTTAGGAGTTCTATACTTTTTTAGATTATTTATATGGTATTCATTATAGGTTTTTTGACACATCCATTGTTGAACTGTCGAGGGCCCAATTGCACTGCACATTGCACTTTAGCAGGCCTACACTTTTTGTATCCTTGATAGATTGGTGTGTCAGGATGTGTTGTTCCAGATGTATACATGTAATAGAAAGAGACTGTAAAATTGCTTTAAAAACGGTCTTTTTTTTAATTTTTTTTTATTTTCCTGCTCTATTCTGCTCAATAAAAACATTATTAAAAAAAAAAAAAAAAAAATCCCCCTTTGGTGATGTTCGATTTGGGGGTCTCTAGTTGGCAGAGGTAGGTACCTTTGACAAATAGGGACACTTGCTTCTAGTCAGGGTAAGGGGGTACACTCCTAAAATAACCCCTGCTCACCCCCTTGGTAGCTTGGCACGAGCAGACAGGCTTATCTCAGAGGCAGTGTGTAAAGCATTTGTGAACACATACAGTAATCAAGTGACAACACTACAGATGGACACCACACAAGTTTTATATCAAAAATAAGTATTCTTTCTATAGATTTAACACAAGACCATAAACGACAAAAATCCACAATACTGTACTTAAAATGGTAGAATTAGCTTAGTTCTCTTTAGATGTTAAAATGCGACACTTTGAGTCAATGTACCTTTGGATGCGTAACGCTATACAATGAAAGTGTTGCAGGGAAGGTGATGCGTCAGTTCCTGACACGCAGGAACGGTGATGCGTCGGTTTCTTACTGCGATTCCGTGGCGATGCGGCCCGCAACACCGTGATGCGATGAAGATCCGGTGCAATGAAACAAAGTTGGCGTCTTGTTCTTGTTGCGACACGATGCATGCACGCCCGACGGCCATGCAGCAACTCAACGATTCTTCTGAGGCGCGACAGGCCTTGCGACATGCTTCTCCGATGATGCGAGACGTCTCGACTCGATGCGACAGCTGCAGCGGCGACACCCTTGTTTAGTGATGCGATGACAGCGGCTATGGCAGCGACACTCTTCTTTGATGATGCGAGACGCTTTGGCTCGATGGACAGCTGCAGTGGCGACACCCTTGTTCAGTGATGCGACGACAGCGGCTGCGGCAGCGGCACGCTTCTCTGGTGGTTCACGGCACTTCAGTTCGATGTGACAGCTGCAGCGGCGACACCCTTGTTCAGTGATGCGAAACAGCGGCTGCGGCGGCGGCACGCTTTTCCGTTGATGCGAGACACTTCGGCTCGATGCGACAGCTACAGCGGCGACACCCTTGTTCAGTGATGCGACGGCAGCGGCGACACGCTTCTTCTTTGTGAATCACGCTTCCAGCTCCTTGCAAAACACAGTTCCTCAGAAGGCCCCAATACAGCTGCAGGCACTTCCAAAGAACTCTGGGGAGCTGGTGGTTGAAGTCTGTTGTCCCTGAGACTTCAGCAGGAGCCAAGCTCTTTTCTAAAGCCCTTGGAGATCCTTCACAAGTTGAATAAAGTACATACAAAGTTCCTTTCTTCTTTCTTTGGCAGTAAGGCAACCACAGCAGGCCAATCCCCCAAGCAGCACTTCAGCTTAGGGATAGTCTCTCCTCAGTCTCTCTGGTTCCTCTTCTCAGCAAAGGTTTCTTCTTGTTTCCCAAAGTGATCTAAAGTTCTTGGGTTTGGGTCCCAATATTTATACCCAGTTTCTCTTTGTTCTCTGAAGGCAGAAAGGCCTTTGCCTAGTCCAAACCAGTTCTGGTCAGTCCTGCAGCACTTTGTTTACAAGACTGCTTCTTTCCTCTCAGAGTGCAGGGCAGAGACATCAGACGCACCACAGGAGGTGGAACAAGCATTGTGGAGGGAAGGCACAGCCCTATTCAGGTTCTAGGTGCAACTCCTCCCACCCATCTAGATGCAGATCTCTCTTTTCAGCCCTTTGCTGACTCACCCTGTCTCCTGGAATCCCCCAGCCCCTGTCATTCAAACTCCAGACAAGGAATACACAACCTAGCAGAGGCAGGTTTGGATGGTTAGACAAGAAAATACCTACTTTCTAAAAGTGGTATTTTCAAACACAATGTTAAAACCAACTTCAATAAAAGATGTATTTTATCATTCTGAGTTCAGGCATACTAAACTCGACTTTCTACCATGTTCCCTGAGTCAGTTATGATTATAAGATGTAATTATCAAACTGCCCATTCTGGCCTATGGGGAACAGTTAGCCTTGCAATAGTGAAAAACGAAAATGTCTGTAATTCACTATTAGGACATGCCACACACACCAGGGCCTGTCCTACCTTATAATTACAATGCACCCTGCACTTGGGCCTACCATAGGGGTGTCTGATATGAAGAAAAGGGATGGTTTAGGGACTGGCAAGTGGGTGCACTTGCCCAGTCAGCATGGCAGTACCAGACTGCACACAGGCTCTGCCATGGCAAGCCTTAGACACACGTTTACAGGCTGCTTCTGTGGATGGCACAACCAGTGCTGCAAGCCCACCAGCAGCATTTGGATTACCAGCCCTGGGCACTCCTAGTGCACTGTATTAGGGTCTGACAGGTAACCCAAACCAGCGAATCATGGAATCATTAATTCATACATCAATTTACAATAGGGAGCACTTGCACTGTGGCACTCACCAGCAGTGGCACAGTGCCCAAAGCATCTAACACCAGCAAAAACACATGAGGCAACAGCAAAAAAATGGAAGGGAGACCCACGCCAAGGTGCCAGGTCTAACAGGTGATTTTTAATATCACCACTAAAAGCTATCTTTATCAAATTTATCAGGAATCATGTTTCTTGTCCATTTCCATTTGTTATTTCAGACAATTGTGTTCTTTTCATTTTGTTTCTTAGACTTGTTATACAAGTTCTCTTTAAATTCTTCTAATTCAATCTCTCTCATTTCTCGCTCTCTTTCCTTATTTTTCTCATTTTCTCTTTTTACTTTGTTTGGTCTTTTTCTCCTTTTAACACACACACATGCTAATCCTAAAAGTTAATGTCATCAATATTAGTAATGTCACTGGAATTAGTATTTTCCCAATTAGAGAACTACCTACTTCAGTGAACCATTTCTTTATTGAGGAAAAACTCTTACCAAGTTTCTCCCAAGCACCTTCAACCTCCAGTGGGACAATTTCTTTATGCAATTCAGTAATGTTCTTGATATATTTTTGTATATTCTGACTTTTATCTGGAATGTTAGTGCAACAATGTTGTACCTTCAGCATTCCACAAACTCCACCCTCTTTTGCCAAAAGAAAATCAAGGGCAAGTCGATTTTGCATCACCATAGCTCTCATGGCAACCATCTCGGTATTTAGCATCAAGAGCCCTCCAGCAGAATTTGTTGACAAACGATCTACTACTGTAGATAATTTCCCAAATTTGTATGCATTCAAAGACACACCCACTGCTGGTATCAATGCTCCAAAAATGTCACCTATTATTTCTGAGAAGCTTTCCCTTCTTCTACGTGTTAATGGTTTACCTATCTCATGAATTCCCTTAGTTCCCCTTTCCACATGAAATATCTTTGGAAAGACCAGGCCTAGATAACATGTTCCATACCAATGGTCCGGTAACCTATAGTAAGCTTTGTTCCCGCAAATATAATAGATCCCTGGAAATACTGGATCTTTTCCTCCTTTGAATCCCCATCCTCCTATAATTTTGTATGTATCTCGGCACTCACTAGAACCCACAAAATAGTTATCATACATGGTGTTATCTCTGCTAAAACACCATTTTCCTTGTTGTGGCCAATTTAAACCCATTGCTGCATTGTTTTCACCTTTATTGTAACTTCCTTCATCAAAAACCCAAGGTGGCTTTTTCATCTCTTCTCCTGTTGCTTTTCTTTGAAACTTAACCCTTCTGTCTTCTACCATGTCTAAAGAGACCTTTTCTTCTTTCCTCAATCTACAAGCAAGATTGTATCTAAATGCATAATCTAATGTTAATTCTTTTGTTTCTAGGAAAATTCTCCAAAAATCTTAGCAAGTTTCACCTTTAGTTCAGGGACTACGGAAACTTTAGCAAAAACAGCATCTATGTTAGTGTAATAATATTCCAATTTACCTGTCTTATAGGATAAGCTTTCTAGAACACTACAAGTTATTCCATACGTCAAAGGAAGGTGATGATATGTTACACCTTCTGACACAGACGCAGGTAACTGCGTGCAGACATAACAATCCCTAACATCCATCGTCTCTACATATTCATACAAAAGTTTTGTACAAACATTCTTGGAAAAATCAGTTATTGACCTGTCTCTATGAAGTTCAGTGCTATCTATTAGTGTTGTGATGTCCTTTATGTTAGATGTCTTGTCACTATTCGTATCATTGTTGATTTTGGATGTACTTTCTTCAACTAATCTAAGTGGAATAATTATTGCTAAAATAAACCAAATAAGCATTAGCAACCCTGTACGATAGAAACACATCTTACACCATCTACGGAGGAACTCACATCTAGATCTTCTACTCTTAGTGTCTACCATTGTGAACTATAATCTAAAATATGTACAGGAAAAATGTATCGTTCCACACTCCTAGAATGACCTTTGCACATTCCCCTTACTTTATTGTATCGTACTTTTTAGTCCTTTAAAAATGTCTTTTAACTTTATCAGTTCATGTGTCATTTCTGGTTTCTTTAGTCTCTTTAAGAAGTGCACAGACTACTCTCACCCACTTGTTTACAGTCCTCGTTTGGGTTTTCGTGACTGCTATCCACCTCTTCAATGTCAGACATTGCAATGTATGTCCATTCAGGTGGTTTGTATTTCAAATTAGGTCTTTTCAGTCTTTTGGGTCTCTGCAATTGTCCTGTTCAATTTTATATGTTTTCTCTGGCTTGTTATTTCATTCACTTGTTCTTCTTTATTTTTGTTCAAATCTATTATTTTATATCTCAGTCTTTTATTTTCATCTGGCCAATTGTCTCCTTTCCTTGGCCTTTTTAGTGCGTTTTCCTTTTCCCCACGTTCCACTTTCCAAGCTCTCTTTCTCGATCCTCGTCTTTGCCTTATCTCTTCTTCACTTTTCTCGGATTCTGTTTCAGATCTCACTTCACCTTTTTTGACTTTGAATTTTATGTTCTCTGATCCTTGGTCTGAATCTAGATTTTCTTCTGTTGTTTCAATTATTTCTGTAGGGATTTCCACAAAAGTTGTACTTGGTTGTTCACTATCACTGTGAATTATTTCTGTCTCTCCTGTTTTGGTATCTATTATTTGTCTTTCAAATTCTTCTACTTGTCTTTCATTAGATTCAGCTAGTTCTGTTTCAGATGTTGAACTGGTATCCGATATTTCCAGATGTCGACTTATGGGTCGATCTTCAGAATCTGGAACTCTGATTGCTTCAGTTTCTGATTCAGATGCCGAACTGGTATCTGATATTTCTGGATGTCGACTTACAGGTCGATCTTCAGGATCTGGAACTCTGATCGTATGGCTGGCATGAATCTAATTTTTCACACCTGCACACTTTACTGCTGTGGTAGTCACCAGAATCACCTGTCATGGATTATCCCGACGAGGAACCAAGCAATTTCTTCTTCTGTATACTTTTATATGAAACCAGTCTCCTGGACTCAGATCATGAGCTGGTTTTCTCTCAAGAGTGGTCGCATCAGGCCCAACCTGATGAAACACAGAATGCACCACATCAGCCAATCCTTTGCAATAGTCCAGAATGAGATCATCAGTTATAGTCAGCAGTTTGTTGACAGGTACGTGTGCTTGTCTCATTTCTCGTCCCATTATTATTTCATGAGGACTCAGACCTGTTTTTCTGTCTGGTACGCTCCTTATGCTCATGAGCACGAGGGGCAAGGCATCTGGCCATCTGAGTCCTGTGGCCTGACACATTTTTCCCAGCCTATTCTTGATGATGCCATTTACTTGCTCAACCACCCCAGAAGCCTCTGGTCTGTAGGCACAGTGCAACTTGTGTTGAATATCCAGCGCTTCACATAGTAGCTGGATAATTTCATTCTGGAAACGGCTTCCTCTATCTGTTTCTATCGTTACTGGAAAATCATACATAGGAATGAATTCTCTCAGTACAAGCTTAGCTACAGTAACTCCATCACTCCTTCTTGTTGGATAGGCCTTCCTTCAGGGTTTAACTGTTGGGATATAATACATCTTTGGCAAAGGCTTTCAGCTATAGCCCTAAATTTGGGGTTGTACCAAGTCTGCTTGAAAAGTCTAATCATGGCATCTCTACCTATGTGTGCCTGTCCATGGTACATCCATGCCATGTTAGAGATCATGCGATCAGGCATAACTGGTCTTTCCTCTCTGTAAACCCAAACTTCATCTTTCTCTCTTCATCTACAGCCTGCTTTTATCCATGTATCTTTTTCCTCATCACTTGCTTCTTCTTGCAGTTGTCTCACCTCATCCCATGGTTCAACTACATTAGTAAACAGCAATGGACATGAATCATGTTGTTTTTCCCTTTTCCGATTTATTGAGGTCATATTTTGGGCACAATATTGAGCTATCTCATCAGCAAACCTGTTTCCCTCTGTAATGTAGTCCTTTCCATTTTTGTGTGCAGCACATTTCATCACTGCAATTTGTTAAGGCTGCTGTATCGCCTCAAGCAACATCTTTAGAAACTCACCATTCCTAATTGGAGACCCTGAGGAAGTCAGGAATCCCCACTGGGACCAGATCTGTCCAAAGTCATGGACCACTCCGAAGCCATACTGGCTATCTGTGATCACTTGATTCGGAAATTTCTTCCCAGTTTGCAAGCTCGATTAAAGCGATCAGCTCAGCAACTTGGGTTGAATGTATTCCTCTCTAACAATACGCTTCCATTATGGCTGCTACCGTGCATACAGCATACGCAGTGCTTAAAACTCCTTCTTTTGTTCTCAGGCATGATCCATCTACAAACATCACATATCGGACTCTTCTAGAGGTTCATCTCTAATGTCAGGATGGGGCTTTGTGCAGAATTCGAGCACATTCAAACAATTATGATCAACATCATCTTTGACCTCTGCATTTGGAGGTGGAGGAGTGTGGCTCAATGGTTAGAGCGGCAGACCCTGAAGCAGAATTCTGGCCAGGGACCAGGGTTCGATTCCTGCCTCGGCGGGGCTCGGGCTCAATTTCCTCGGACCTGTCTATTCTCGCCTCGGTGCCTATTCTAATCAAGGGCCCCACGCTGCAACTCTGGGCAATAGCTTGCTTAGCCTCCACACCGGCCCCAACAGCGCTAAGGATGCCTGGCTTCACCCTGGGGGTGCCCAGGAGTGGACACTTCACAGGGAAAGCCAGGAGGGGTTCCACAGCGGTATGAGTATCAGCGCCAGGAAACCGCAAAGGCGACACCGCAAGGTGGCCGTCTGGTGACAGTGCGCTCTATAAGTACCTTGACATTTACATTTACTGCATCAGGCAGTAAGGTGGAAGGATTCACACTTACGCATCTTACAATCGTCACATTATCTGCTCCCAAAATCACCTTTTCATACCTAGTCAGCCGACTATGTGTCATGTACTGTGTTTTTGTTCTGGTTAGGAGAATCTCAACTGAATGTGGGACGTATACCCGTAAAGGATATCCCACTACAATGCCTTCACTCTGTTCCAGACTCACACATGTAGCAGCTACTGCTTTCAGACATCCAGGCAACGCTTTTGCTACTGAGTCCAAAACAGCTGAAAAGTAAGCAATTGGTCGTCTCATTCATCCATTTCTTTGTACTAATACTGAAAGTGCACATCCGTCTCTTTCACTACAGTACAATTCATTTTCTTTTGCATAATCAGGCATTCCCAATGCTGGGGCTTCACACAAACTGGTTCTCAGTTGCTCAAAAGCTTCCATTTCTTCCTCATTCAGCACAATCGGATCTTTTACATCACTTTTTGTTAAACACTGTAGAGGTTTTGCAATCAATGAAAATCCACGTATCCACTGTCGGCAATAACCAACCATTCCTAGGAACATTCTCAACTCTCTCTTTTTCATTTGGGCTCTCATTCCTTTAATAGTCCTGATTCTTTCTGTTCTCACTTTTCTCATTCCTTTTTCAATCTTATGACCTAGATACTGTACTTCCTGTTGACAAAACTGCAATTTTGATGGGGACACCTTGTGTCCTCCTTCTGCCAAATAATTCAATAATGCAATTGTGTCAGTGACACATGCTTCTCTTGTCCTTGATGACACCAGTAGGTCATCAATGTACTAGACCATCACAGATTTTTCAGGCATCTTCAAACTCTCTCATTTGTTTTTCAAAATTTGATTGAAAATAGAGGACTTTCAGTTTACCCCTGAGGAATTCGGCACCATGTCAAAATACGCTCGCCAAACCGAAACGCAAATAATGGCTGGCTGGCAGGGTGTAACGGAATAGAAAAGAATGCATGGCCGAAACCAATGACTGTGTACCATTCTGCATCATGAGGCATTTGGTACAGTATTACAGTAGGATTTGGCACAATTTGGCAGCAAGGAACAACAATTTTGTTCACTTTTCTTAAATCTTGTACTATCCTGTATGTCCCATTAGGGTTCTTCAAACCCATTATAGGTGAATTACAGGAACTGCTCATTATCTCTCTCAAAATTCCCTGTTCAATCATTTTATCAATCACACGAGTTATTCCTTCAATAATCTCTGGTGTCAATTTATACTGCGGGGTATTCGGGAAATGTGTTCCTTCTTTTACAGTAATATTTACAGGACCTACTCCTTTCATTAGACCTATATCTTCACCAGTGAAATCTCATACATCGGTCCTCACTATTCCTTTCAATTCAGCAGGGATTTTCTCTGCATCAAACACAACAAACGTATCACCATTCCTGGTTCTAGTTCTGTCATAGTCACTTTATACAGAACATCATCATCTGGTGTCTGGAAAACAATACCATCTGGAGTACAGTAGATGGTGCAATTCATTTTACAAAGTATATCGCGTCCTAGTACATTTACAGGACTGCGATCGCACACTACAAAGCGATGCATATCTTTAAATGGACCAATTTCCACCTCTACTGGTTTTGTAAGAGGGGTTTTAATTTGTCTGTTACAGACACCTTCCTCTCTCAGGAGGAATTCTCCTGAGAGAGGAAGGTTTGAAATCTCCACTGATCTTACAGTAGAACGGGTAGCACCAGAGTCCACAAGGAAAGTAACATTTACACCATTCACCTTTCCATCCACAAATGGACCTGACTGATCTACCTCTAGAGTTTCGCCAAGCATGCACTCCTCTTCCTCTCCTAGGCACCGTCATAAGCTTTCATCCGATTCACTTCCAACT
Source organism: Triturus cristatus (assembly GCF_964204655.1). Lineage (NCBI taxonomy): Eukaryota > Metazoa > Chordata > Amphibia > Caudata > Salamandridae > Triturus > Triturus cristatus. The sequence goes on from NC_140593.1 coordinate 95,710,246, forward strand.
GGCTTTAGCCAATATTGTGAAACAGCAGCTGCGCGCGGCAATTTTGTTACCTGCTCCCCACCGTAGAATCCTGCCTCTGCACTGTATCTTTGAGAATTTACACTCTTTGGGAGAGGTGGTTGCGGCACCTGACTCTGTTGAGTAACTACCTGCTGCTGTCGCGGCTGTTGGTAACTCACCTCATTCTGCACCTGTGGATTTAATGATTGATTCTCGGTATTAACTTTTGGAGGTAATTTACACTCATTTTTCCAGTGTCCTAATTTTCCGCAATTATGACATGGCCATTTCTTTTTGGCTTCTTCTATGCTCATCTGACCTTTCCCTCTGCCAATGTTAGGTCTGAACTTGGTCTGCCTTGCATCACTATTCTGGTTACTTTCCTGGGCTTCTTGCTGTTCTGCAACCTTTACTTGTGCCCACATTGCTTTTTCTTTGAGCTTACGTTGTCTGACCCCAATATCATCACTACAATATTTGGCATACTGTAGTACCTCATCTACTGTACTTGCCTGCCAACACAACATATGCTGCTTAATCATTTCACTTATCTCAGGTCTCAACCCAAACCCAAATCAATTTACAAAATGACTCATGTCCTTTTCACTCCAATCCTTGTATCCACTATACTATTTAAAGACTAAAAGCAAGATTTCATAATAAGCATGCACAGACTCCTTATTCTCCTAAGTTGTTCTATCAATCTTTACCCAGTCCGTTTCTTTCGGTGGAATCTTATTTTTCAGGAATGTGATTGCCTGATCATATTTTCTCATTACTTCTGGACCTGGGGCTCCTGTTTTTCCATCTCTAGGATATTCTTCCTTTGGCCAGTCAATTGTAAATTTACATTCTGTCCATAAATCAGCAGGAAGAACAATCTCAAATAATCCATCCAAATCTTCCCACAATACTTTTGAAATGTTTACAAACCTTTCCACCTGTCTATACCATTCTACAGTCTTTTCTCTCAACCTTGGAAAATCATTTGTGAACGACAATATATCTTGTCTGGACCATGGGATGTGTACATAACCTCCTCCTGGAATTTCTCTCATCGGACATTCTAGTACCGTTGGTTCCTTTTCTTTTATGGGGAAAGCTAATGTTGCCTCATCAGCCATTCCTTCTTTTCTCCTTATCCACCTACTTCTCCACCTGTCAACGTCTCCCCATTTTCTCAGTAACACAATCAGTTCTTTTATCTGTGTTAACTGTTCTGAAGTGTTCAGGTTTTCGATATCTTTTTCTCTGTACGGTTTCTGTAATCCTCTGATTTTTATAAAATCTACTCCCAATTCATTTGCTGTTTCTTCAAATTTTTCATGCAAGTTCCTAGCTCTCCAAGTAATACTTTTACACATAAACATGAATTCATCATCTTGATAGGATTTTAGTCGATCTGTACCAATAGTCCCTAGAATCAATTCTTCCATATCTATCTTTAACCTAACCACATCCAAAGGTTGTTGTTCTGTGTCTTTCTTCTGCAAACTCCTTACTCATTCATTTAACTCTTCCGCAGTTGGACCCACAGGGGTCGTGTTTAATTCTACCCTATTTACATTTCTCTCTGGGGTTTCAGTGGCTGACTCTGTTCCAATATGAATTTTATTTATTGGACTCTAATTTATTGTCAAATTCATAGGTGGAGTTGATCTAAAATAATCTTTTGCCTCCCTGACTTCAGGTATTATCTTTTCTCGTACTTTTTGCATGCTAGAATTCAAGGGAATGGTTAAGGAATGTTCATCATCTTTTGATTCTCAAACACTGCCCTACTGGACCTATAGTTACCGGCACAGTTACAGCTTCTACATTCTTTGTCAATTCTCTTATCTTTTCAGTCAATTCTCTTGTTCTGGCTAGTTCGTCGCATTTTGTTTATCAGGTTCCACAGTCCATGGTATTTTTTGTCTATTAAATGAACTATCTATTTCAATAAATTGATCAGGGTTTGGATTTTTCACAGTTTCCATTGGCGGTGCATTTGGTGTCACCACCGCAGAAGACTGTTGATATGGAGGGGGTCTTTTATTTAAAATGTCCTCCAGCAACTCATCATCAGTATCACTAACTCCATACCCGCACCTCTCTGATACTGCATACTTCTTTTTCTCTGTACACTTTTCCCTCAACTGTTCTAGCAGGAAACATACCATCAGTCATATTAGAACATTGGAATGTTGGAAGCTCCATTGAAAACAATGGAGTGCTCCGGACTTATAATGGCTGGTATAAGCCCGGAGCTCCAACATTCCAATGATTGTCTTTGTTCACAGCTATGGCTGTGAACAAAGGCTTGAGGGAGCCTGAGGGGATTTGAATCCCCTCGCGCTCCCTGAAAGCTTTGTTTTATTTGTTAGAACATTCTGCCCTCTAGTGGCAGAATGTTCTAATAGCCTTATAGCCCTTCGTAGCAGCTATTAAAGTCCCGCTGCTTTGTTTAACGCTGCAGCGGGCCTTTAATAGCTGGTATAGCCCGCTACGGCGGGCTATAAGGCTATATTAGCATACTGCCATCGTCTCATCCTGTCTTCATGACTCAAACCCCATACTCTTCCAGAAATAAAACCATAATCCTTTGTACCTCTGTGTCTCTCTCGTTCATACATCTCATCTTCCCATTCACCTAGTGCTTCAAATTGAGTCGGTCTAGGTCTTGGTTCAAGTCTCATAATTTTGCCTCTTAAATTTCGAAATACAGCTGTGCTAAACAAACCAGTTTCTGGAAATGCCAATGCTCCATCATTTTGAGTATATTTCGCCCAATTTTACAACCAAATGCAAGTATGAGAGCCATATTTCATCATCATATAAGATGCTGGTGTTTTCGGTGGAGGAAGCACTTCTCCTTCTCTCGTTACAACCTTTTTGTCCTTCTTAAAAAGATTCTTTAGCTTCGCAAACCATGACGGTTTTTCTCTATCTCGCTCGTCATAATAAGCCATATTTTCACTATAAGCGAATTCACACTACTCTCCTTCAATCTGCTCGACTATTCTGTCCTATGCCAGTGCGGCTCACACTAACGCACCAATCAGAAAGCTCTACGTCACTCTCACACTGACCTATTCCAGTACGTCTTTACGCCAGCACACCAATCAGAAAGCTCTTCGTTCTACCACGACTGGTCAATCCCAGCGCGGTCCTTGTTGACGTCAGCTCTACTCCAGCTTCTGATGACCCCTCCTTTACAAAAATTATCGGCACTAATTCTTAACTGGTTGGTTTGACAAAATCGATTAATTACAACATAAAACACATTTCCATTGTCTGTTTCTCTAGACAAAACAGATAGTTTTTTCAAACTTTCAAGAATACTGTTTTGTTCGATAAGTGTAGCACTTCCCTCTACCTTACCCTACTCTCAAGCAAGAGGTAAACCTGTTTCTCTGGGAATAAAACACATGTGGAGACTACACTACTCCTGAGAATTAAGGCCAAAGTTTCACAAGGAAACCTGTTGCTATTTCACCCAACGCAATTCATACATGAAATTCCCTAACATAACACAGTCCTGTATTATCACCAAGTTGAAATCAGACAATGCACAATTCCATGTGACTTCTCTTGTCACAGTTGTCCACTTCCTACTTCTCGGAAGCTTCAAAATTCTGACTACATATAATGTAAGACAAACTCAACATAAAGTGTTAGACATTGAAAATCAATAATCCCCAAACTGACCTATAGAAACCATAACTGTATTGTATTGTATTGTTTTGTATTGTATATCGACTTGTAAAGCGCGATTGCTGCCCCACGGGCGTCCAAGCGCTGAGGATGTAGACAGAGTTGGGGGGTACAGCAGAAGTTTTAGGACAGGTTGGACCTAGCAAACAGAAGAGTCTTCAATTGTTTGCGAAAAGAGTGCAAGTTAGGGTTGGACCGGAGTTGTAGAGGGAGTGAATTCCACAGTTTTGAGGCGTTCAGAGTGAACATTCTGCCTCCAGTTCTAGCTCTCTTAACTTTCGGAACCACGGCCAAGAAGGCTTCCGTGGAGCGTAGATACCTGCTTGGGTGATAGCGGGTGACTAGGTTGTCATTTATTGCTGGACCTGTTTTCCAGAAGGCACGATGTGAGATACATAATGCCTTAAAAGCCACTCTCTGCTTCACCGGCAGCCAGTGTAGACTTTTTAGTCCAGGTCTAGCTGACTGCGTACGTGGGATCTTAAGCAGGGTACGGGCTGCGCAGTTCTGCACCACCTGTAACTTCCGTAGAGTCAGCTCTGGGGCTCCCACGTAGAGGGCGTTATTAAAATCCAGCCGGGACTGTATCAGGCCTTGTACTGCCACCTGTTTGGCCTCCATTGGTAAAAGGGGCAGAACTTTTCTGAGTGTTCTGAGCAGGCCGAAACATGTGGCAGATAGCTTAGTGGCCTGGTAGGTAAATGTAAGACTTTTGTCCAACCAAATTCCCAGGCTCTTTACATTCTCTTTGGGGATAGGGGGAGTACCCAGACATGAAGGCCATAAGGAGATAAATGGTACTGGTGACGCTGGGCCCAAGAGCATGAGCTCAGTCTTGTCTCCATTGAGTTTTAAGGAGGAAGCTGTCATCCACCCTTTAACCTCCTCTAAACATTTCATCAAGCCGAACGAGGTTTGCCTGTTGCCCTCCTGCGTCAACGACACCACTAGCTGGGTATCGTCCGCGTATGATATGATCTTAATACCGTGCGGTTCGACGACCCCAGACAGCGGTCTCATGTATATGTTGAACAACGCAGGGCTCAAGGAGGAGCCCTGCGGAACCCCACAGCTCAGTGATTTGCTGACTGACACTGTGTCCCCGTCAAAGATCTGGAACGATCTGTCAGTCAAAAAAGAGTCAAACCACCTCAGTGCATTGCCTGTTACCCCGATGTCAAGGAGACGGTTCAGTAAGGTGGTATAACTGACCGTGTCGAAGGCAGCACTTAGGTCAAGGAGGATCACTGCCACTGATCCTCCTTGATCCAGTATCCTCCGTGACTCTTCAGTGACTGCCAGCAGCGCAGTTTCAGTTCCGTGCCTGGGTCTGAAGCCTGTCTGAGTCGTATCCAGTAATAGGTTGTTCTCCAGGAACTGAATTAGCTGGGTGTTTATGTATTTTTCCAGGATCTTACTTGCCCAGGGGAGCAATGAGATGGGGCGATAATTGGCGTGATCTTCTGGGTCAAGATTTGGTTTTTTTAACAGTGCCCGTACTATGGCTCTTTTCCAAACAGTGGGCAAAATACAGGATGAGATCGAGGAATTTAATAGATCCAGAATTACGGGCAGAGTGGTTAGACTTGCCCGCAACATGATCTCCGGTGGAGCTGGATCAAGTGGAGAGCCAGATTTGACTTGCCAAGCCAGTATGTTCAAGATGTCGAGGTCTAGAGGTGGAAAATGTTCTAGAGTTGGTTGGTCTGGGAGGATGGGATGTGTCGAGAGTGCTTCCTCAGCACCTCCAGAATTTGAGGTTACTGTCGAGAAAGAGGAATAAATCCGAGAGACTTTATTATGAAAGAATCTACCCATTTCCTTATGACATCAACCCAGAAAACCCCTACACCTATTTATTCATATAAACCTAGGTCGGTGGGGCCCATGACACCGAATACACGAATTTACACAGTTTTCTGGTTTAATGATAAGTAGACGAGCTGCAGGATGAACGGGGTACCTTATTAAAATGACCGAATGTACATTATACACATTATGTACATTAATCTTATAAACTGTTGGTTTCAAACATCAAGGTACTCCGCTATTCCATCGATCGACCAACTAGTAGAATCAGTTGATGGTGATTAAGTCCAGCTCAATCACAATTAAAACCTTTAACATTTATTGATCATGTTTTATTTATGAATCACCTATTCAGTCTTAGAGTTAGCATAGGATTTAATCTGAATTCATTGAATGAAAGTAAATAAGTAAACTTTTATTAGACAAATACATTTAATATTATCTGTAAGCATTCAAGTAAAATTAAAATAGAAACGGAAAATACTCATTAGCCTTGGCCATAGGGCGATGAAGAGAATCGTTAACCAGAAAGAAGAATGAACCGCAGATCACAGGATAGATCTCCCAATACTGACTGACTGTCCCTCTAACCTCCTCGGTCGCAATCTCCTCCCGGGGCAACTCTCGCGACGGTCTCGTTCCTACTCCCCATCAAGTTCGAAGTCCAAAATGACAGAGTCTCTCGTAGCATCAGGATAACCAAACCTCAGGACTCAGCACTCAGGAACCAGTACAGGACTCCGAACTCAGAACTTTTTATAATGTAAGTGCAGACTTATTTATAGCCTTTTCCTCTAACTCGGTACACTCAAAATTTAAATCTTTAGGGGCTGAATTCATTCTAATTGGTCCATTGGAGGGGTGGTGATGGTCACCTCATCACCCTCCTTGTTCGAACTGGTATGCAAACAATAAATGCATACAGTAGTTCTCGTGATTCACAATGTCCAAGGGAAATTTAACTTGTTAATGAAATTTGTAACAAACTCCGATGGTCATCCTCTGTAGCTCAGTTCTCCCATCCGTTCCCATGCATACATGCTGAACTCTTGGCACCACTCTCGTTTCAGGTCAGGCTGGCCTTGACATCTCTCACTCCGGGCATAGGCCACATACACGTGACTGGAGCATTCATTCTGCTCATGCGCGGGGCCATCTTTTTCGGCGCACGCAATCCCTTCCCTCTCCGGCAGCCATTTTCAGGCATGGCCTACCAGGCCTGAACGAAACTAATATAAGAACAAACACAACAGAAATTTAGACATAGAAAATAAGCCTTTCTGTTTACCACCCGCCATTCTAATAACCCGTGTTAGATATTACCCTGCAAAAGCGACATTTAAAGGCATTTTACTTACCATCTGCATTCTTTGCTACAGTATAATTTTACTACACAACAAAACCCATGTAATTTTACTCTATTTATTACGTAAATCACAAGACCTATGTTAATTAATCCACACTTATAAATAAATTAGATTTTGTAAAGCCAGTTAGTTTTCCCACATGTAGTGTCTAATAAAAGTGCATTTTGTTGATTAGTACATGCGTTCAAACAATTAGTATCATTAAAGTTATGAGATCATTCATTTCAAAGGGGTCCAAAAAATATTTTGTTTCCCCTGCTCCATCAATTATATGCAAATCAGCCATGACGCTGTTTCCCATGAGAAGTGCCCATCCCAAACTGCCAGGCCAGGTCCTCTCTGGACCGGAAAACAATAATCCTGAGACTGGTGGTGAGCAGTTGAAAAGTTTCAGCACTCCGTCCATCATCTTGCTGTGTTTGAACACCGAGACCTGGTTAATAAAAGAGGTGAAAACAATGAAAACAACTATGTGCTAAAAGTAGTATAAGAGCAGTAGATTTCGATTAGGGGTAGAAAGTGTTAGTGTTGCCCCCATTAATGGCCAGGGTGCAGCTTGTTTCTCGGGTGATTATGGCAGTGTCTGGAAGAGAGATTAACAAGCATTGTCAAATCCAATATTTTTGACATTTATGTGGCGTGGCACATATGCGCACGCCATACGAATGTCAAACCTATTGGGTTTCCTAGTGCTGGCCTGCCCGGCAGCACAGGAGAGCGAGCACAAACAAAAGCATCTGAGAAGTGTATGCTAGAGATAACAAAGCATTCTTGTTTATCGTGGCATCCATTTTTAGACGCTTTTGCCAGCACCTGCTCCCCAGTGCAATGAGCCCACTTGCTGACTGACTTCTAATGTACAATAGTCCCGGATGCATTAAAATTGAGGAGGAAGGAAGCATTCAAACAGCCCAAAGAAAAACATTGAGACTAAAATACTCCTTTGCACTGAACCAAGATGTGATTGACAATGTTTCAAGTAAATGGCTGAAGTGTCTGGAGCAAAAGAAGCTAAGCTGAAGGAGGCTGGCACAAAGTCCTTTAAAGTGTACTAGTGGCGGCTGGTAATTTTAGCAAGGAGGGAGGTGTGGAGGCTACGGCTGCACACACACACTTACTCACACCCTTGCATTCACATACGAGCACACACACACCCATTCGCCACACTCACTCACTAATGTATCCGTTCAGACGTACTCACACGCATAAACCAAACATTCAAAAACATAAAACGTATCTGCGCTGCAGCTCCAGAGGGATGCCTTATAGGCACCGGGAGGTATAGGACTGCTGCTGGAGGCAGCGGTTCCTCACTAGTCACAGGGTGGGATGAAATCAGTGAAACTGTGACCCACCCCACTCTGTGACGAGTTCTCACTGATTGACACGCCGCACCGGGCACTTCAGGGCGTAAAAATGAATTGTCCAGGTCCGGGGCAATCAGTAACGCTCCCCTTGTCATGAGGGGCAGGGCCTCGAGGCACTTTTGCCAGGATGAGGAGGTCACATCCAAGGTCTGTTAAATCCTCAGCCTGGCAACGTTCAGCTCAGGCGGCCAGGCGCCTGCGCATTTAGCGCAAGTGCAGCACCTGACTGCCTGACCTGAACAAGAAGAATGTCTGTCAGGCTCACCTTTTCTCAGCCTTACAGACACTCTTCTTCTCGGGGGGAGGGGTAAAGAGTGGTGGGGAAATATGGACAAAGCCCTTCTGCCCAGACAGACAGTCCGCAGCTGACTTGTTCAATGCAATATGTCCCGGATGTATGGCCTTAGATGTCAACTCTAAAAAGCAGCCCTGTTTACTTCCTATATTTAATCTCTGCAACGTTGAGCTAGGGATGGAAGAGGAGGTCTTCCCATGAAGTCATCTACGGTGTAAGGGTCTGTGAGATTACTGCACTCTTCACCTCCATTAACTTGTAGGACATTTAGTGCAGATGGGTGTTTTCTGCAAGTAAAATCACACTTAGTAAAAAGCAATACAAAACGAACTCCTTTCTGGTAGATCTTTTTTAAAACAAATTTCATGAGCACTGCTTGTGCAAATAAAACATTAAAGACTGAACATAACACATTAGTTAAACGTTTGTTTTCAATTTGTAAAATGTTAATATTTGAGCAGTAAAGGTTCACAGCGTTACTAGGCTGTGACAAAACGCTGGCACTAAACAACCGGAGATGTCTCCACCAAATGTGACATGAAGCCAGAGGCCAGCCCCTTCTGTGTGTCCTAACAGCCTATCTGTCTGCCAGGCTTGCAATGAAAAAAAAAATCATAAAACATATATGTAAACATATGCATCATACATAGATAGAGGTGAAGCTTAAAAGGCAGGGGACAGCAGGGTGAATGGGAGCGGTGACCAAAGTTTAGAATAGACTGTCCCCATGAGGAGCAGGGTTAGTGCTGATTTGCATATGGTGGGCATCTGGGTCTGATTTAGAGTTTGGCGGACAGGTACTCTGTTTCAACAGCAACAAGAACCCTGTACCCCAAACTCAAGGTCCCCCTGCCAAATGTTAACTCAGGCAGAACACAAGTTTTACACTGGCGGAGTAGAAATACTTTCTTTGAAGGCCTGATGGGGTATATTTAAGAATTCCGACCATCCTCACCATTATGAATGGACTGTCAGATGGCTTTTCCATTTTACTGACCGTCAGGTATATCCTGGTAGTGAGGAAGAGTAAAAAAATAAATAAAAAAAATAACCCCAACACCATGGGGGCAAACTGGTGGGGGGGGTATTTATTTTTTTATTTTTCAAATCAAACTCCAACTGTTTTGAAAAATAAAAAACATTAGAAAAGTTTGACAGCCAGCCGTCCGTTCAACTTTCCCTGCATTGACAGGACCTGACATGACTCACAACTCATTGCATGCCTATGAGGACCCTGCAATTTAATCTGCAAATCTTATTATCCATGGAGTCTGCCATCTTCAAAAACAGAGGCGTACGGGGGAGCTGGGGTCCTAGCCCATAGAACACAAGGAATCCAAGGCAGGCGACAAGGTCCGCTTACATGCACTTCAGGAAGGGCCTGAATATTGCATGGTTCCAGACTGATTTCAACTGATCTTTTGTACCCTCAGTTTCAGGAAGAATATCAGATTGAGACTCTCTCCACCAATTGGACTCAAAGTTAACCCCTGCCCTGCTTCCCAGTGGAGAGATGGTATTGCACTTACAGGGCCGGATGTACGACAATTCACTTTAGCGAGTCGCAAATTGTGCCGAATTGTAACTCGCAAATTGTGACTCGCTAAAGTGAATGTACAACAGTGTCTCAGACACTGTTTGCGATTCTCAATGGGGTCACATATTGCATGCCTCATCAATATTCATGAGGCAAGCGCAATTTGCGACTCCATTGGGAATGGCTGGCACTCACAGGGATGGTGGCCTGCTGGGGTCAGCAGACCACCATGTCTGTGACTGCTTTTTAAATACATCAGCTTTTTTTGAAAATGCAGCCCATTTTCCTTAAAGGAAAACAGGATGCATTTAAAAAAGAAAAATGAAACTTTTTAGTTACATTTTTTAAGGGCTGGCAGTGGTCCCTGGGACCACTGGCTGCTCCTAAAAAATATTTGTGTACACATTCACAAGTGGTTTACCACCTACTTGAAGTAGGTGGTAAACTGCGAGTGTTTTGGGACTGCAAATGCAGTCGCGAAACAATCATACATTGCTGTTAGACTCGCTATTAGGAAGGGACGCCCTTGGCACGCCCCTTCCAGATAGCGAGTCGCAAACCATATTTTACGAGTCGGTAATAGGTTACTGACTAGCAAAATAAGGTTTGTGCATGGGGCAGACCAATTTTGACATTGCAAACAGGCTGTATTCCTCTTTGCGACTGCAAATAACGGTCATACATCTGCCCCACAGTGCTGTGAAGTAAACAAAAGAAGACACACAAGCCCTAATTTGGAGGCCTTCCAACTGACATTCAAGGTTTCAAATCCAACCTCACTATTACAATGACGGCAGCCGGATTTGAAACCGGCTGGTCAATCCGACAGGCTTTTGACAGGCTCAAGGAGCCCGTTGACCAGTTGGAACCGCAACATAATACCTTATGGACAGCGTTTCTGCCGTTGGGATTATGATATCGGTTTCCGGCAGGCTTTCCATGTCGAGCTTTCTGACATGCAAAGCCTATCAGAAATTGACTTTGGGGGTCCCTAGCAGGGCCCCTTCTGCTGTGGCCTCCAGTTGGGAGATGAGAGGGCACCTACTGTGCCCCACTGTAAATCCCTGCACTATCTGGCAGGGATTGTGAGGTGCATGCCACATGGTGCAGAGATTTGCAGTGACTCCCATGTCTCTATGGGAGCTTGTGCCGCAGCCGGTTTCCGACCGCCGCATAAACTCCCATTGGGAAATGGGAGTCTGCAACCGCACCAGTGCAGTTGCATCATAATTGTGGTTTCAGACTACCGACCCAAGGACGGTGGGTTCCAAAACTGCAGGGTTGTCGGTCGGAGGCAACTCCGACCAACATCCAAATTAGGGCCACAGTTGTTTTTAGCCCAGTTATTTTCTAGCACAATCAACTGGTCTATAGATTGGAGTGTGACTCTTTCCATTGAGTCGCGATATACTCTCCTGTGGGTGAGATTTGTGTGCACCTCCCAGGTCTCAGGAACAACCTTCCTGTGGAGCAGAGAAGATAGATGGCAAAGGAGACAAGTAAATATCTTCAGTGAAATATGCATGAGTCTCTTACCATCTGGCTGATGTTTAATGAGAGCGGGTTGTCATTGAATCTCTTCTGCACATAAATCAGCGCAAAGAACCTTCCCCGCAGTATCACACGCTTCCCCATAATGAATGGATGGATGAGAGCGCCATGTTCTGGGTTTATTGTGATCGATGTTTTTCTTAATGGCTGCAGTAAATAGCGTGTGATTGCAGCCACCTTTAATTCAAGACCAGCTCTTCAACTAGTCTCGTCATGCTGGCCTGCCCAGTCCCATCCACCCCTCACCCCATCCCCTCCCATGACCAGTGTCAATAGACTACAGGTGATACGGGTCTTAGGGCGGGCACTTTAATCCCCTACCCTCTCCATCTTTACGACCATCCTTGTCCCGTGGCCCCTAACTTTAACTCACCACTCCTTCCCAGTACACCACCCGCTCTCCCCATCTCTACTGCTGCTCCCCTCTAGCGCCTCAAACCTCTCTTCTTTGCGTCCGCCCTTCCCAGTATATCATCCCGCTCTCTCCATCTTACTGACATCACACTGTAGTGCCTCCGCCCTCCACCCTCCTCCGTCCCTTCTTTACGTCCACCCTTCCCCAGTATACCATCCCGCTCTCCCCATCTCTACTGCCACTACTCCTTCGCGCCTCCAACCTCCCTTCTTTACATCCACCCTTCCCCGGTATTCCATCCCGCTCTCCCCATCTCTACTGCCACTACTCCTTCGCGCCTCCAACCTCCCTTCTTTACATCCACCCTTCCCCGGTATGCCATCCCGCTCTCCCCATCTCTACTGCCACTACTCCTTCGCGCCTCCAACCTCCCTTCTTTACATCCACCCTTCCCCGGTATGCCATCCCGCTCTCCCCATCTCTACTGCCACTACTCCTTCGCGCCTCCAACCTCCCTTCTTTACATCCACCCTTCCCCGGTATGCCATCCCGCTCTCCCCATCTCTACTGCCACTACTCCTTCGCGCCTCCAACCTCCCTTCTTTACATCCACCCTTCCCCAGTATGCCATCCCGCTCTCCCCATCTCTACTGCCACTACTCCTTCGCGCCTCCAACCTTCCTTCTTTACACCCACCCTTCCCCGGTATACCTTCCCGCTCTCTCCACCGTACTGATACCCCTCTGTAGTGCCTCCACTCTCTTCCCTCACTTCTTTACATCCACCCTTCCCTGGTATACCTTCTCGTTATCTACATCTATGCTGCCGCACCTCTCTCGTGCCTCCACCCTCTCTGCTTTACCTGCTCCCTTCCCCAGTATACCATCCTACTCTCTCCACCTTACAGACATCCCACTGTAGTGCCTCCCCCCTCCCCCCTCCATTCTTTACATCCACCCTTCCCCAGTGTACCTTCCCGCTGTCTCCATCTCTGTAGGGCCTCTCCTCCCCCATCTTTACTCCCGCCGCAGATAATTCTGAAAAGGAACTAATGATACTTCGAGGTGTCATAGGATATCTTAAAGAAATCTTTCTCTTCAACGGTAAATTAGGTTTGTGTCTATCAGAAAACCGAGCGACTTTTGCAGGGCACCAGGTGCACACAAGTAAAATATGCGCGCCATGAAAGACACAGTGCCTGTCGGACACACTGTGCGCCACCTGAAAAAGTGCACGGCAGAGTTCCCATGCCAGAAAAAATAATAGCAGTTTTATAAAGTGTGGCAAGGCACAATGTCCGTCCCTTTTCCCGAGCCTACTAAAGTAATATCCCACTAAAACCCCTGTTCCAGAACTGAGACTCCCATCAGAAGTGATGGCCTTACATGCCAGGGTGCCAAACTACACCTGAGCACTTCTCATGCGTTCGAGCGTTCCTCAAAAACTGCAGATCTGGTTATTTACCCTGGAATGCTGCTCATATGTGTCAGGGTACTGCTAGTAAAATTGTGCATAGTGTGTCAGCCTGCCGACTACATTGGAGTATTGCTCAGGTACATCAAGGCACTGCTAATAAAATGATGCTTCATCTGCCTGCCTGGGATGTTGCTCAAATACATTATGGTATGGTATGTCATGTTATATTACGTTATTGTACGTTACGTTATATTATGCTATCTTACGTTACGTTATGCTATGTTTATGGTGTGTTACTTTATATTTTGTTATGTTTATTTGTGAGTGAACGTGCGCCTTAGCCATTAGGCGCTATAGGCATACTTGGAGATCTATGCCAGAGATCTCTGTGCCTTCAATGGAGCCACCTTGAAATGTCTGCCCCAAGCAGGGCGCATACCCTGATGTCTATTGACTGACAGCCGAATATCCGATGGGCTTCCGGTTAATGGTGTCCCCCAGCAGACCGAGTGGATGTACCAATGGAAACCTAATAGCGTGGGAGGGCCGGCAATTTGGCTGACACATTTGTGGTATCAGACCCTCCAGCCAAACTCGAAATAAGGTCTTTCGATTTTAAACTCTGCTTTGATGAAACAGTAAATGAGACAAAATCTGAATGAAATAACGATTGAATAAAAAGACACATTTTCAGCTGTTCCCTATACACCGGGTGATAGTATTCAGAGTGCATAGACGAAGACAAACTATTCCAAATTATGAAAACTGCAACTGAACTTGTTTTGTCACTATGCCTTGAGAGCCTAGATTTAGGATTTTTTAGGAGAAACTGATGTGCAGATCCCAGACATCTGGCTGGCTGGTCTGGTCTGTGCCTCTATCAACAAAAACGTATAGAACTTGATAAAAAAAACTACTAATCACAGTAACACAGTACAGCATACGTTTGCACAAAGAAACTCATTCAATTTTATCATGAGTATATTCCAAAAGACAATTTTATTCCAAACAAAGATATTGCATAGCCAATAAATCAATGGTAATCTTCCTCCCAATATAGGTTACAATCTGAGCATATCGGAAACCTAAAAACATATAAAAATCAAAGTTCTTAAAAACATTAAAAATCGACGCAGCGTTTCGGTGTTTGTTCAATATTTTCACCTTCTTCAGGACAATAAAACTTTCAATCTGGACACAAAAAATAAAATTTAAGCAAACTGGCATGTACTGTGTACTATCAAAGGCATAATCCACAACAATTTTAATTTAATTTGTAATCATCAGGTTATCACTATACGGCACAGATATTAAAAAGCATCAATTCAATCATGAACTTAATTGTTACTATGTTGTTTATATAATATCTGATAACACTTCAATTTTTCAATCGTGACAAAGACAATGCTTTGAGGACCCAAACAACAGATAACAATCCTCCACACATTATTCATTATAAAAAATGCGTTACCCACAGTTATGATGCTACAATATCATTTGGAAATTTATTCACCAAAAATTTTTGCACAATTTATTGTACCTGAATGTGGCGAGGGATTATGTCTGATCATTTACATAATCTGTGGAAGTGGAAATATATCTCGCCTCCGCTCGGATCACACTAAGGGAACCTCTAAACTAAAAGAAAAACATTCAATTTGTTTTCTTACTACTTGTACCCTATTTCAATTGCTAATTGCAAAAAAACCAACACTGATGAAAAATAGTATACCTATAGATGTATGGATCCTTTTCTAGTATCCGTTAGAGCCACCGTATTGTATAAAGTGGGATATATTATTAATATAGATTTCTTTATATGGGAAGATCTATAAGAAAAAATTATAACAGTCTGTAGCTCAATCATATTCTTAACCACAAACATACATTTTGTATATATAGGTGCCGATTAGGATCCTGGAAAAAATTTCCCCAACCGAATTGAATCTGGACTTTTTTCCGTACAAATGGTAAAAGCGCCGTACAAACTGCCAAGTACGATTCGTATGGGAAAAAGTCCATACAAATCGCATTGGGAAAATTCCCCCACACGTCCTCGGGTCGGGAAAAGTCTCCGACACGTCCCCGGACATTTTTACATACAAATGGGAAAACTGAAGTCCAAATGCGCAAGTACGATCCGTCCCATCCGTCCGATTGTACAACTGTATGGAAAAAAGACCGTCCGGAGCGAACTCCCATAGCAACCATGGAGATGTCCAAACAAGTGCCTGGAACACGCCGTACCCCCCCCCCCGCCCCCGTATGTTCGCGCCGTACCACCAGCCCCCCCGCGGATGGGCGCGCCGTACCCCCAGCCCCCCCGCGGATGGGCGTGCCGTACCCCCCAGCCCCCCGTATGTACGGAGGTGGGGGGTGGGGGTATGCTCCGTACATATGAGGGGCTGGGGGGTACGGGGGTATGCTCCGTACATACGGGGGGCTGGGGGGTACGCTCCGTACATACTGGGGGCTGGGGGGTACGGGGGTATGCTCCGTACATACGGGGGCTGGGGTGTACGCTCCGTACATACGGGGGGCTGGGGGGTACGCTTCGTACATACGGGGGTGGGGGTACACTCCGTACATACGGGGGGCTGGGGGGTACGCTCCGTACATACGGGGGGCTGGGCGGTACGCTCCGTACATACGGGGGTGGGGGTACGCTCCATACATACGGGGGGCTGGGGGGTACGGGGGTACGCTCCGTACATACGGGGGGCTGGGGGGTACGCTCCGTACATCCGGGGGGCTGGGGGGTACGCTCCGTACATACGGGGGTGGGGGTACGCTCCATACATACGGGGGCTGGGAGGTACGGGGGTACGCTACGTACATACGGGGGGCTGGGGGGTACGCTCCGTACATACGGGGGTGGGGGTACGCTCCGTACATACGGGGGCCTGGGGGGTACGGGGGTACGCTCTGTACATACGGGGGCTGGGGGGTACGGGGGTACGCTCCGTACATACGGGGGGCGGTACGGCGCGTACCGGGCCCCCTAATCAGCTCGCATCGCTGCGTACTTAGCTTTTCCGGCACTTTTTAGGTGCCGTAAAAATTTTGCCATCCGGACTGCAGTCGGTGCGAATCGTAATTGCTGGTACGTAAAAACATGCCTAACTCCGTCCGGACGTCACGTCCGCGGTGTCCCGGATCACATTTGTATGTATTTTCCTGTCGGTCGGTCTTTTTTCCGATTCGGACGGAAATGGTGTTTCCGTACGAATCGTAATTGCATGTTTGTAAAGTTTTACAACCCGGTACGAGTCGGACGGAGAAAAAGCTCCGACCCACGGTTTGCACCGTGTTTTTCCAGGATCGTAATCGGCCCCATAATGTATGTAAAAGTAAAGCTTACCTATATTGTAACAGGACCATTAACGTAGGAATTTGTCATCTTTACCCCGTTATTTGATTTGACTGGTCCTGACTCCTATGTGTGTTGGTTAAGACACCAGATTTGCGGACTAAAACGATGATAAACATGGTATTTTATATTCATCCCTCACTTGCTAGGAGAGCAGTACAAAACAACACTACATCTGTGTTTGTAATCTGGTATAACTCCAGCAGGGTATATTTATATTTTGTAGAAATTATTAAATAAATATTTATCTATTTTTACTACAATTCCGCGATTATTTAGGATTGCCGTGACATAACGGTCAATTTTTTGTTACTAAAAAATTCTATACTAATTACCCTCAAGCATCTAATCGGGGATATCTTGATATATGGCGGCCATCTTAAAAGATCCGGAAATGCATGCCCGTATATTTGCATAGCCCGATTAATTATGTGAACGAGTTATATAAAGATATATATAAAGATATAGATAAATATTTATTTAATAATTTCTATAAAATATAAATATATCCTGCTGAAGTTATACCAGATTACAAACACAGATGTAGTGTTGTTTTGTACTGCTCTCCTAGCAAGTGAGGGATGAATATAAAATACCATGTTTATCATCGTTTTAGACCGCAAATCTGGTGTCTTCACCCACACACATAGGAGTCAGGACCAGTCAAATCAAATAGCGGGGTAAAGATGACAAATTCCTACGTTAATGGTCCTGTTACAATATAGGTAAGCTTTACTTTTACATACATTATATATACAAAATGTATGTTTGTGGTTATGAATATGATTGAGCTACAGACTGTTATAATTTTTTCTTATAGATTTTCCCATATAAAGAAATCTATATTAATAATATATCCCACTTTATACAATACGGTGGCTCTAACGGATACAAGAAAAGGATCCATACATCTATAGGTATACTATTTTTCATCAGTGTTGGTTTTTTTGCAATTAGCAATTGAAATAGGGTACAAGTAGTAAGAAAACAAATTGAATGTTTTTCTTTTAGTTTAGAGGTTCCCTTAGTGTGATCCGAGCGGAGGCGAGATAAATTTCCACTTCCACAGATTATGTAAATGATCAGATGTAATCCCTCGCCACATTCAGGTACAATAAATTGTACAAAAAGTTTTGGTGATTAAATTTCTAAATGATATTGTAGCATCATAACTGTGGGTAACGCATTTTTAATAATGAATAATGTGTGGAGGATTGTTATCTGTTGTTTGGGTCCTCAAAGCATTGTCTTTGTCACGATTGAAAAATTGAAGTGTTATCAGATATTATATAAACAACATAGTAAAAATTAAGTTCATGATTGAATTGATGCTTTTTAATATCTGTGCCGTATAATGATAACCTGATGCCTTTGATAGAACACAGTACCTGCCAGTTTGCTTAAATTTTATCTTTTATTTTGTATTTATTTATTATTTATTATTTATTTTTTATTTATTTTTTGTGTCTAGATTGAAAGTTTTATTGTCCTGAAGAAGGTGAAAATATTGAACAAACAACGACACGCTGCGTCGACTTTTAATGTTTTTAAGAACTTTGATTTTTATATGTTTTTAGGTTTCCGATATGCTCAGATTGTAACCTATATTGGGAGGAAGATTACCATTGATTTATTGACTATGCAATATCTTTGTTTGGAATACAATTTTCTTTTGGACTATACTCATGATCAAATTGAATGAGTTTCTTTGTGCAAACGTATGCGATACTGTGTTACTGTGATTAGTAGTTTTTTTTATCAAGTTCTATAAGTTTTTATTAATTCTATAAGTTTTTGTTGATAGAGGCACATAGTGAATAAGGATCACTGCTAGATCTTTTAACATCTAATTCTTTGGTTTAGATAGAGGTATATTCTCTTCTACTTATCCCTACATAGGGACTTCTTGTTTTCTTGTTTTTTTAGCTCATTAGTACACCTCGTCCCTAATAAATATATAGGGGTACCTCCCGTTCTTGTTTACTTTGGTCTGGTCTGTGCCACAAGTGTATAGAGGCGAGTATTGCAGGGGAGTTGTGATAGGTAGCTTTAGGAAGGACATTCATGAATGCAATATGGCTCTGTCAGACGAGTAAACACTACAGAGACCTTAGCGCTGGAGTGATATAGTCATGTCTAGAAAACCCACCTCGCAGACAGGCTGCTGCTTTCTGTACAAGGTGAAGGCCTTGAAACAATGTAGCTGGGAAGGCTGGATCGATGGCGTTGCCATGATCCAGTCTAGATTGAATCAGTGCGTTTCCCTCTGGTCAGTGAAGATGAGCATCTAGAAATGGAAGAACTTTTTATGAAATCTTTAAATTAACCATTTTCTACTGGACACCTTTGTAGCTTGATGTTCAAGGGATAAAGCTGAGACAAGGACGACGCCCAGGTGTCTGACCATGCTAGAAGGCGGCCGGAGGGATCCCAGGATAGTCGGCCAGTTGCTGTCACTCCACTGAGCCGGTTTCTCTGGAGTAAGAAGGGCTTCTGATCTTAACATCCATCACCTGGTGATTCTTGAGTAGTTGTTCATTTTACTCTGATTGTTGCCAAATGATGGATCATCGGTAGACATGAGATGGTAAAGAGGAGCTGTGTATCGTCTTCACACGTAGAATTTAGTCCTCTACTGATGAAGTAAATAAGCCAGCTTGTCAGAGGTGATCACTGCGGCTCAAACAACCTTGGGCTGCTCCCTGTCCCAGGCAGATGAGTAGCTGGAGCTGTCATCAATGACATGACCAGGCAGGCATGGAGGGAGGGCTGGGGTATGAGGCGGCCAGAAGCTGTACAGGGGACTACAGGAAATGGGCCATGCCAGGAAGGGTGGGGCTAGCACAGACCAGGGTGAGGCTATTAGTCTAAGGTGTGGCAGCAGACATACTTGGAGTAGGGGGGTTCTCAAATGAGACGCCTGCCCATCCACTGCCCTCCCAGCAAGATGTGTTAGCAAGAAACATTTCCTGCGCTGCTAGGGGGCTGTTCAAACTGACTCTCTTGTATTACACTGTGCACACCTCATGCTTGACAAACTTCACAAACGCGTAAAAACAATTTATGAGGGTGCGAGTCAGAAAACATTGCAACCTTGCACACACATCAGAATGTCAATGTCCATAATTGCTGTCACATATACAAAGTAACACTGCGATCCAATAATCGACATTGACCCCAAGCATGGCATCTAAACCCCTATTGAACTTCAAGTACACATATTGAACCCAGCATCTAAATCATCATTGCCCTGTCAGTAATCCTCATTGTCCCCTTCATGCCCCAGCAAGTAAAACACCCAGTGAAGAACCGTGCCATGCCAGTAATTCACATTGCCCCCGTCATACCCCGGCAAGTAAAACACCCACTAAAGAACCGTGCCATGCCAGTAATTCACATTGCCCCCATCATACCCCAGCAAGTAAAACACCCAGTAAAGAACCATGCCATGCCAGTAATTCACATTGCCCCTGTCATACCCTGGCAAGTAAAACACCCAGTAATGAACCGTGCCATGCCAGTAATTCACATTGCCCCTGTCATACCCTGGCAAGTAAAACACCCAGTAACGAACCGTGCCATGCCAGTAATTCACATTGCCCCCGTCATGCCCCAGCATGGAAAGAACCCAGTAAAGAACCGTGCCATGCCAGTATTTCACATTGCCCCCGTCATACCCCGGCAAGTAAAACACCCAGTAAAGAACCATGCTATGCCAGTGATTCACATTGCCCCCGTCATGCCCCAGCACGGAAAGAACCCAGTAAAGAACCATGCCATGCCAGTAATCCTCGCTGCTCTTATAGATAAAACACAATTTCCTTGCCAGTTGTCCACATTCGACCCAGCATATAAAAACGCTTTCTATTTGCCCTTTGCTCATGAACCCAAGGCCTGCTACCCCATCATCCCACTCACCGGTCACCTTGCGGCTCATCCGAGCTCCACTGCCCTGGGAAGACCTTGGGTGCATTATGCAGCATGTCAGTGCTGCAGCATAAGGGGCACGAGGGATGGCCTAGGTTTCCACTGCTGACCTCTGCCCTTCTGGCTCAAGCTGCCATGATACATGCTGCAGGCCATTCCAGGAAGCAGCCCAGTAGCACTTCTGTTGCTTTCCACCACCCTCCACTATTGTCTGCACCCATGACTTTTAAAGCTTTTATTGTTCACAAAGCAATGTGTCATCCTGGCCCCTACCCTCTTTTCCCTCTATTTAAACCAGGTGGCCGACCTTTTGTGTTCTACCCCGGCCGATGCTCCCTCGTTGGCAAACCATAAAGTAGCTACCCTATTGTTTGCAGACGATACCCTCCTGGTGTCTAAAACTCCCATGGGCCTACAAAAACTTCTAAACTGTTTTAAGACTTTTTGTGAGGAGAGGGGTCTGGTCATCAACGCCACTAAAACAAAGTTGATGATGCTAAATCCCCATAAATCCTTTAAAGGTAACTTGGTCCTTGATAATGTTCCGCTTGAACGAGTGAGTTCCTTTGATTATCTGGGAATCAAGCTGTCAGAGGGAATGGCATGGAAGAAACACCTAGAGAGGGCGTCCTTTAAATTTTCCCAGTTAACTGGGGCCTTGCGACGGGAGCACTACCTTTCCTACACCAGGCCTGTAGCCCCCGTACTTAAGTAGTATAGCTGCAAGGTAGTGAGTAGTGTGCTTTATGGGGCAGAACTATGGGGCTCCACAAATGTCAACATTCTTTCAACAATAGAAAACAAGTTCCTTAAGAGGCTGGTATCACTTCCACAAAGCACTCCCCTCCCTCCCCTGAAACTTGACATGGGTATTAAGTCTATCAATGACCAGGCGAGCTTACGCCCAATGCTCTTCTGGCATAGATTGGTCACAACCCCCGAATTGATGTCCTACGCTGCTGCCTATACCGAAGTTTCAGCCTTGGACATAAATCATAAAATGGGTGGTTTAAATATATAAATACTATCCGAGCAGACATAGGTATACCTGAGGAGCAAGAAGGTCACCCGCCCACATACTCTGGGGACACATTAAAATCATAGTTTTGGGCATGGGTAGAACAGACGTGTTTCTCGAAAATACGTCATGGTTGTTTAACTGATGTGTTCACTGATATTAAATCAGGCAGCCGGCTAGAAAGTTACCTTGTTTTTATAAAAGTGCCGGCAGATACGGCTGTCTACCAATTAATGCTTTTACTAATACATGGCTGAAAAATACATTACAGCACAAGGGCTGTCCATCTTGTCCATGCCCAAATGAAACAACAGCAAAACAACAGTTGATGGACAGAATGCAGAACAATGTCATACATTCACCGCAGTACAGAGATCTGGGCCTAAATCCATAGTTTTTTTTGCTCACCATGCCGTTCCAGTTTGTACCCAGCCATATGAAAATCAGTCTTGACCCTGTGCCTCATGGGAACAGTCCAGCCCGAACTTCCAAGCCAGGTCCCCCCCAAATGAAACAACAGGCCATGTATTCTTTGCCTGTGTTGCTTACGCTAGACCTAGAAGGAACTGGCTAACTCCGGTATGTAAAGAACTTGGGACACATAGCCATAAAGATGCTCTGCACATTTTAAAGTCAGATGCGAGACCACTTTATGCATGTTCTATAGCAAAATTTCTGGGTCGATTTTGGGCGATAAATGGGGGTCTCTATCTACTCGCCCGTTTGGTGCAAATAAAATTTACTGAGATATAAATGATCAGACCAATCGGGTGTGTACCCTGAACTTGCACTTGGATTGTAAATAATTGTTTTTTAAACTATTATCTTATCTCACATTTTTAGCTCTCTATTGGTAACTTGGGACATTGGTTTTAAAATTGAAGCTGATGTGTAATTGGGTTGTATATTTGTAAATTTGACATTAAACAAAAGTCATACAGGCACTAGCACTTTAGCTCTGTTTTAATAGGACAAAGCACTTAAATACTGACACTTACTGAGCTTTGTGCCTTTTACGTATTCGTATTCTTGTGTCAAGTTTATGGTGGATGTATATTTGTTTTTTAATAACTCCAAGAGTCTGTATAGGGAATAGTTCATAGTACCTTTTATCTTGTTTATTGTCATAACAATTAAGCGCAGTTAAGCGACCGGAGCGTGTGAAATTGTAGCGCTAAACTGAATTTTTAAAAGAAACTAGAATTGCTGTTTTTATTGTGCTAGAAAGAACAAGAAGTTTGCTTATCTGTGGGGCTTTTAAAATTATATTGATTTGTACCTGCTATTTCGCCTCTGCTTCACCGTCCTACTCCCCGGTCCACCTCGTGTTTTCCCGTTGTAGTGGAGGGAGTATCGGCAATTATTTTCACTTCCCTCTTCCGGATTACAGACCGGAGGGGGAGGAGTCTTGATATCTTTTAAAACTCATGCTCTTTCTCCTGCGCAGCGGACACGCGCAGCGGGCGCGCCAGCAGCTCTCCAAAGGCAAGCCCGTCTGCGCCCGACCGCGCCCGGCCGGGACCAGGGGCAACTCCTCCTGACTGTTTACATGGGGAAACAACATCTCTAGTCTACGGGGCACAGTACCTTTACTCTCTTGGAGCTGCTCCTACAGATCGATGCCGACACATTCTCAATGTTTTTAATGGTGATACACAGTGTAAAAACTGTGATTTTTCCCTCCAGCGAGTCTCTGAACGGAAAGTAACTAAGGACGTTTCACCTTCTTTAAAGATGTTTCTACTAAATTGCAGATCATTCCCAAAACATGCTACTGAACTGGCCTTCTTAATGTCAGATCTTAAACCTGATGTTCTCTTTTTGACAGAGACATGGTTACATACTGAATCAGATTCCATTATTGTTCAAATCCTCCCTCCCAGCTACTCAACCCATAGGGTGGATCGCAGGAGTGGTAGAGGTGGAGGTATAGCTATTTTAGTTAATAATAAATTTAATTGCCGCATTACAGCAGACCCTCTACCAGGTTGTGAAAGTCTTACCTTTACTATTGAGGTATCCCCGACCAGTACCCTCTCAGGTCTCTTTATCTATCGCCCTCCTGGCAATTCTAGACAATTTCTTGATGCAATCCCTACTATGGTAGCCAGTCTGGCTGCTATCTCCCCTAATTTTACGGTACTTGCCGATCTCAATCTCCATTTAGACGATCCTTCCGATATATCGGCTAATGAGCTGACTAAGAATCTTTTGGCGCTTCAGCTAAGGGAGAAAGTACTGACTCCTACTCACACCAAAGGCAATTTGCTGGACCCTGTCTTTAGTAATTGTATAGAACTGAGGGCAGGTATTCCCATCCCTCTTCCATGGATCGACCATTTTCTGATCCCTTTTCTCTGGGAAATACCTAGTTTATCTCTCCCTCTTAAGACAACCTCGGAACAGGAACGCAACTGGACGAAACTTCCTATGGACCTTTGGAAGCAAGTCCTTGAAAGCACTAAACCTAAAATGACCCCAACCCTACCCAGGCCTCTGAGAATTTCAATCTCTGGATTCAGGGGTCATTGGACGCAGTACTACCTAAAAAACTAAAACATATAACCAGCAGACAAAAGACTGCCCCTTGGTTCTCCCCCAAATTAAGAGGGGTGAAACAATCCTGCAGAAGGATTGAACGGCAATGGAGGAAAGATTACTCGGTTACCATTAAAAATGAATACAGAGGAGCGATTAGAAGCTATAAGGCTGAGCTCAGGGCAGCCCAAGCCACGTTTTATGAAAACAAGATCATGCTCTCTGCAAACTCCTCCAAGGAAATTTTCCATATTGTTAAGTCCCTTACAAAAGTACCTGTTAAACTACCCTCACCGGATGGCGCCCTTATTCGCTGTAATAGTTCGGCTATTTATTTTGCCCAGAAAATTCAAAACATTTATCGGTCCTTTTCCAAATAACCTAACCCCATCCCGAGTGCAATCACACCAGAGCCATTATCCCCTACTCAATTCTCCCTTGTTAAATTTCCTCTGATTGACACTACTAGTCTGGATTCCATCATAATAAAACTTAAATCTGGCTCCCCCACAGATCCTGCCCCTCCTCAGATTCTCTCATTAGCCACTGAAATCATTTCCCCCACTATCCTTGCCCTGGCGAACTCTTCCATTGCCTCTGGCATAGTTCTCTTAACGTGGAAATGCGCCATGGTCAAAGCCCTGCCAAAAAAAAGTAATTCAAATCCATACGATTTATATAATTACCGCCCAATTTCTCTTCTGCCCTGGGGGAGCAAGATTGTGGAGAAGCATATAAATACTATTATGGTGGACTTTTTGGAACACAACCATCTTCTCCATCCCTCCCAGACCGGCTGCCGCCCCCAATTCGGGACTGAGACCGCTCTGCTTGTAGCAATGGAGGAGGTGAGGAGGATCCTGGATCAAGGGGGTAATGCTGCCATCATCCTCCTTGATCTCAGTGCCGTCTTCGACACTGTAAACCATAACATCTTGATCTGTAGACTAAGAGATCTGGGAGTGTCTGGTATAGCTCTCCACTGGTTACAATCTTTTCTGACTGAACGATCGTTTAGGGTTTTTGAAGGTGAGGTAGTTTCCAATCAGATGCTGTTAAACTGTGGAGTTCCTCAGGGTTCTTCCCTGAGCCCCACATTGTTTAATGTTTATATGAGACCATTGGCAGATGTTATCCATCCATTTGACATAAAAATGGTCACCTACGCAGATGACACTCAGTTAGTGGTGGCGTTAAACCACCCTGAGCGATCACCCAGCGCTCTAGACTGCTGCCTAGAAGAGATAGCCAGATGGATGGACCACTCATGCCTCAAGCTCAATGGGGAAAAAACGGAGCTTATGCTGTTGGGCAATAACCCCGCATTTAACTCAGCTTTGTTGTGGCCCAATTGTCTTGGGCCCGCGCCAGCTCCTAAAGAGCAAATCAAGAGTTTGGGAGTATGGCTGGACCGCTCTCTCACCTTTAGCCATCAAGCGGTAAAACTTTCTTCCTCCTGCTTTGGTATACTTAGAATGCTACGAAAGGTCCTCCCTCTCCTCCCTTTTCAAGCCAGAAGGATCATGGTCCAGGCGCTTATTCTCTCTCGCCTCGACTACGGATATGCTCTTTATCTGGGTGCCCCATACTCAACCATCAATAAGCTCCAGATTGTTCAAAACTGCGCTGCGCGTCTCCTTTTACAGACCACGCAGCGGCAGTCAGCAAAACCTGCAATTAAGGCCTTACACTGGCTGCCGATCAAAGAGAGGATTCAGTTTAAAGCCATGTGGCTTGCCCAGAAAGCTTTCTGGAAGACTGGCCCTTCCATCATCCAATCTTTGATCACTCCCTACCAACCTAGAAGGGTTTTCCGATCCACCACTGCCTTCCTCTCTCACCCCCCCAGAATAAAGAGAGCTAGAAGTGGCGGACGGCCCTTCACGCATAACGCATCAACTCTTTGGAATACTCTCCCTCTTTCTCTTCGACAGGAACCCAATCTGCTTGTCATCCGGAGGCTTTTAAAAACTTGGCTCTATAAAAACTGGCACTAACTTGCATCTTACTGGTTCTGGCTGTGCTGTCCGTAGTGCTGGGAGGCCTCAGGGTAGCCATCGCGATTTATAAATACAATCTCATTCATTCATTCATCATATAAGATTAATGTGGTTGCTTCTTTTCTGGTACTGTAAAACCGAAATAAAGACTTTGATGATGGTGTCATCCTCTAAGCAATTGAGTCACATCAGTGTGTGGCCCTGATACCCTGCATAATGTGATCTACAGCATGATGTCACAAGGGCTAATTGTGTGCCTCTAAGAGCCACCAATCCTTAAAATAGCCCCTCCCTCTTGCAAGTAGCCTCCTAAATATCTCTTTGGTAGCCAGCAAGGCTAGTACAGTGATGTTTCCACAGCTAGATGCAAGAGCAGCTGTTTCCGCGATACAGATGTCAGGCCCTGAGGCATTAGCAGCTGGTGGCCGTGCCACAGGGTGGGCATAGGCTCCACAGCCGGTGTTGGTCTTCCCCTGGAGCAGGGTGGGGGATGAATGTTATGTTTCAAATGGTAAAGGTGGCCTAATTGACCAGGGAAAGAAGAACCCATCCTCCTTTACTCATGTGAACGTTGAAGGTCATTGGACTACACAGGTGGCTCTTTCTAGGCAGCTCAATAGCAAAACCACTGGTGGAGATGGAAATCTTTTCCTCTGGCAAGTCAACAACACAGACAGTGCCTGATTTGTAAAATTAATGAGGGCCAGTGCCCAAAGCGCTGCCAGCTCCCCAAATACCAAGACTGCACAGTGTGGAATCTACCTCAGAACTCATGAATCCACCACCAGACACTTCTGCCCCTTCATCTCATTGTTGCGTGTTTCTCCTTTCTTCCTTTGTGGCGTTCTTTTTGGCTTTCTCTTCCCCCTTTTTTAGGTCGAAGCCTACCAGACAGCACAGCTGTCTGGTTTACTAAAGACATCTTGGGAACTTCGGAAAGCTGACTTCTGAATGCATTCCTCCCGTTGCTTACCATTGGCTTTGTCTTTTGTAGCTCACATTTTCTGGCTTTCTATTTGCTGGCTTTATTTGGTTTGGGCTGTCCAGGGCGAGCTTGTCTCCCCGAAAGAGCAAAGCCTTTTCAAACTACCTCTCCCTGTATTCTGTACACAGGCCTTTAAACCTTGTTCGTATCTTGTCACATTTGCTGTGCATTCAAAGACAAAGGTCCAATGTCAGGGTTTGTCTTCAAGGGAGCTTGGTGTTTACTTTCCTTTATCTGACTTCAAAGTGAGAGAATTTATGTGACAATCTTACTGGGTACTGAGGGTAGGAAAGGGTTTGTTTCTAGCACACAATAACATTTTATTAAACTGTGCAAGTATTTCAGAATATATCAGTATTAGAAACACAAAATGATGCACATTGTTTGTTATTTCTGAGGTGTTTTGGAAACAAATACTTTAAAATGATCAAAAGAAATTGTTACACTAGGTAATGCCATTTCCACATACTATAGTTTGTGCGCTGCATAGTTTTATTAGTAAAACTTTATGTCTGTGCGAATGTAATGGCCATATCAATTGAAAAAGTGTTGTCTGTGATGGCATTGTGCTACCGCACCATGAATTCACCACTCTACGCACTCCACTCTACTCTGCATCACTGCACACCACTACACCCTAACCTGCACCACCACACTTTATACCACTCCATGCAGTGGCAGCTGCTATGTGCTGAGGGAGGTGGGGTGATGGAGGCAGGGGGGATGCTAAAACCAAATAATAAAAATACAACACTTACATTGAGGCACGACGCCACATCCTCCTTCACCGGTCGTCTCTCTTCCACAGGACCCAGTCGACTCCCCTAACCAATCCTGACGCTGCTCTCACCAGCATAAGAGCAGCGCCAGATTAATTGGAGCAGACTCACTCAGCTCTCTCAGGAGCAGTGGAGGCCTGCGCTTTATCTAACCCAGCTGTCTAAGGCAATAGGTTATAGATCTTAAAAATGTGCATGTCTGGATGGCCATCGCAAGACGGCCAGCTAAAGAGACATGTGCATTTTAATGCACACAGCTCCCTGCTGCCACTCAGCTGCACTGGCCCCGCCTCGTCCTGTCACTCAGTTCAAGACGGGTCGGTTGCTGCAAAAATAAAATGGTAAGAAATAAACTTTGTTCAATTTTATTGTTCAGCTCTGACCTGTAGGGCGATGCTCTTCTGCTCAAATGGAGGAGCCACCCCTGACTCCACGCCACTGCACTCTACTCCAATCTGTACCACTCCACTCTATGCCACTGCACTCTATACCACTGAACTCTACACCATTTCAATCTACGCCTCTCCACTCTGTACTGCTCTACTCTATGTCAATGCATTCTCCACCACTTCTAATCTACATCACTGCACTCTACATCACTCCAGTCAGGACCACTCCAATTTACTCTGCACAGCTCCACTCTACTCTTCACCACACTACAACACTACACCATACTCCGCTGCACTCTATGCCAATACACTCTATGCCAATGCACCTTACTCTGTGACACTGAACTCTACGCCCTGCACTCTGCACCAATCCACCATACACCACTGTAATCTACTCTGCATCACTGCACTCTATGCCAATGCACTCTACACCATTTTAGTCTATGCCATTGCACCCTTCACCATGCTACTCTACGCCACTGCACCCGACTCTCACACAATCTAATCTATGCCACTGCACTCAACACCACTCTACTCAATGCTGTGCCACTCCACTCTACACCACTGTACTGTACACCACTCTACTCTAAACCACTGCACTCTACACAACTGCACTTTATGCCACTGCCCTATACACCACTCTACTCTACGCCACTACACTCTACACCACTACACTCTATGACACTATACATCACTGCACTCTATTCCACTCGACACCACTGCACTCTATGCCACTCTACTCTGCAACACTGCACTCTCTTCCACTGAACTCTATGCCACTCTACTTTGCGCTACTGCACACAAACTGCCAATGCACTTTACACCACTCTACATCGCATCACTGTACTCAGCTCCACTGCACTCTGCGCCCCTCCATTGTGCATCACTCTTCATCACTGCACTCTCTGCCAGTCTACTCTACTCTACACCACTGTACTCTACGCCACTGTACTCTACCCTATTGCACTCTACGCCACTCTACTCTGCACCACTCCACTCTGCACAACTGCACTTTACTATGCACCACTTTCATCTACGCCACTGCATTCTACAACACTAATAATTCCTATTTGTAAAGCGTAAACATTTGACCCCCTTAAGGGTTTCAAGGTGCTTTATTGTGCTTTGTAGACTGAATTCTATGCCGCTGCACTCAAAGCTACTGCACAATACATCACTATACTCTGTAACACTCCACACCAATGCACTCTATACCAGTCTACTCAACTCTATGCAATTCAATTGTCGGCCCTCTGCACGACTCCTCTCTATGCCACTCCATTACACAACACTCTCTGCCACTCCACTCTACAGCACTCAACTCCACTCTTCGTCATTACACTTTACGACACTCCACGCCACTCTCCTCTACGTCACTAACTTTTTGCCATGCTGAACAGCAGCCACACTGGTGTACAACATGGCTAAAACACATTAGCAAAGCCAATACCTCTTGCATAGACAAGACTTATTGGCTTTGTCAATGCTTGTTCCCATTTGTGTGTTTTTTCCCTCTCCCGCACTCGCAAAATATCTGATGAGGAAAAATAAGTGCCAGTTCTCAAAAATGAGTGCCGGTGGCCCCCATCGACAACCACTGACTCAAATTAACTACTGAACGCAGGTGGAGGGGTCAAAGTCAGCTGTGGCATCTTGGTATCTGTTAGACCTGGCGTCCTTGGTGTGGTTTCCCCCTAACTTTTTCCCTTCAAACCTCCTATTTTTACTGACTTCATTTGTGCTAGCCTTAGGACTCTGCATGCACTACCACTGTTAACCAGTGCTAAAGTGCGTGTGCTCTCTCCTTTAAACATGTTAGACTGGCTTATCCACAATTGGCTTATTTAATTTACTTGTAAGTCCCTAGTAAAGTGGCACTACCTGTGCCCAGGGCCTGTATATGAAATGCTCCTAGTGGGCCTCCAGCGCTGATTGTGCTACCCACTTAAGTAGTACTTTAAACATGTCGCAGGCCAGCCATTGCTGCCTGTGTTTGTGCAGTTTTAAACTGCCATTTCAACCTGGCAAAATAAAACTTTGACAGTCCAATACCTTTCTTTTTAATACATATAAGTCACCCCTATGGGAGGGTCTGGACAGCTTCAAGGACAGGGTTCAGTGTATTTAAAAAGTTCGACATGTACTCACAAGTTTTATATGTCCTGGTAGTGAAAAACTCTTAAATGGATAGCATTGAATTTACCAGTGTAATTTCAAATTGGAAATAGGTAACCAGCTCATGTTTGGTGTCTCTGAAATTACAATTTAAAATCCTAACTTACGGTAAAGTCAGATTTTAAATTTGAATTCTGAAAATTCCAATTTTATAGAGTTGGCATTTTCTTGCCTTAGCCATTTGGTGCTTGCAGCCTGCCTCTGGGTCACATGACTGGACATGGGTGATAGCTGGGCTTTGTGTGTTCCTCCTAGACAGCCACACACAATAGGGAGCTTAGGTGTGAATGGATGGGCCATTACTGCAAGGATGGGAGGGATGAGCAAAACACAGCCCCACTTACACTTGAATAGGCTGTGCCCTGTCTCCAACACAAAGGGCTTCATACCTCCTGTAGTTAGTCTGGAGCCAGGGCCAGGAAGGCGAGCATCTGTGTACCCCAAAGGCATATCTGTAGAAGCCTTTACCCACTTCAAAGGCACAACTAGGTACTGAACCTTAGACACCACCACTTTAGGACACTTCTGGACCTGTGGATAATCTGCCATGAAGAAGGACTGCTGTGCTGCTAGAAGGACTGCCACTCTGCTGGACTGCTGTTCTGAAGGAACTGCTGCCATGCTATGCTGACCTGCTGTCTTCTACCCTCTTGCCAGGGTGAGAAGGACCTGCATCTCTTGAACCCAGAACCCAGAGTGACTCCAAGGGCTAGTTGACTGGCCTCCTGATCTGAAGCCTCAGGGACATAACAGGCTTCCATCAACTTTGCATCTGCACCTGGACTTTGCATCTGTGAATCTACCCTGCCACATGGTGCCACCAGAGTCCTGGACCCTTGGAAGTGGGCCTAAGTTGCAGTGCTAGCCTCTGTGAATCCAGCGGAGCCAATGCATCTCCACAGCTATGTGGTGCAACCCTGAGCAGAACCGATGCATATGTAGAGTAGACCAAATCGCTACCGCAGCCTATCAGACCTGCTACTCCATTACACTTCCTGGTGCAGGCCCTCGCATTCCTTGTTGACGGCAACCTCGACTACAATGCTGGACTTCGCATTGGCGTTTCGCAACTCTTCAGACCTGACTCATCGTCCCGACTATGCGCTGCATCATCGATGCCCGACTTTGCACCACAAGCCCCCGCATTGCAGTCTTGCCGTATTGTGGAACTAACGCATCGCTTCTGCTGTAGATCCTCACAACACTCTTCAAATCAGGATTTAAGGTGCTTTGTTCAGCGGGCCTACTTATGTCTCTGTCGCCAGCCCACACTCCATCGCGGCAGGCCTGAACTTGTAACTTCATCCTGGTCTGTTGTGACCAGATATTCACAGTTGACGCTTTGTGCTTTTTGGTGCTATTTTTACTAAAATATTTTAAATTGTATATTTCTGGTTCTACTGATTAGAGTTTTGTCATTTTGGTCTTGTCTTTTTTTTATTAAAGAGAGTACTATTTTTCTAACTTGGTATGGGACCCTTTTTTGTGCTATTTTCCTTTATTACTGTTTCAATTGTTGCACAAATAATTTACACATTGCCTCCAAGTTAAGCCTGACTGCTCTGTGCCAAGCTACCAGTGGGTTGAGCACAAGTTATTTTAGGGTTGACTGGTGCCTCAATATGACAAGGATTTGGGTTGCTGCTTTACCAGGGTTCACACTTGAGTTAACCAATAGCCCAATTTCTCACAGTATCACACAGTTTATAGGTGATACTTTTTGAAAGAACCCCTTATTTATCATGTTCATTGACATCAGTAACAGCTCTCAGAAGGACTTCCTTATCCTCAACTCATCCAACAAGTCTTCTTTATTCTTTTAATTAGACTGTCTCAGCTCTTGTGATCAGGGCGACTTTAGTTTTGATGGACAGTGTTAACTTTCTCAGCAGAGTTACCATACTATGAATGGGACAAGATGAACATAAATTAATACAGCTACTGTTTCCATCCTGGACAGTTTCTACACTTCTCAGGAGGGCTGACACCCTTCTATGGTACAATCTCTACTCTCCCTTCTATTCTCTAATGGGACAGTACAGGACTTCTCATTAGAGCCGATATATTTTCAGGTACAGTAATGACGTCTCTGCAATGCTGACATATTTTTGGGACATTGCCAACATTTATCAAGAAACATGAATTACATTCCTTGGGCACTAACGACTTCTCATCAAGGCCAAAATAGTTTCATTAGAAATGTTGCTTTCTCCTGCCATTACTAAGTGGATCCCTGCTACCTCTGCTGCTGATGTGTTTTGCTTTAGTTGTCTATACGATGTAAGGTAGCTCAGTGAAATAAGCCCTTGCAACTGAGGTTTGTCTTGGACCTGCATTTTGAAGATTCTCATCCTGTCATGCTTGGCTTAGCATTTCATATAGCAAAACTGGTAAAACGAGCACTAATGTTCCATTGAGGGTTACTAATTGTGTGAAAAAATATTGTATTCGAACCTCTTTGTCGAAACCCTGAAGACAAGAGAGAATATTAGTGTGACCTCCACTCAGCACACTTTAGATTAAATACTGGAAAGAACATGAGCATGCTATATGCAGTGTTCTCTCTTGTTGCTACAGTCATCTCTTCTTCACTGCTAGCATAGTGTATACCCTGCAGCAGGAAATACTAAGTGTCCAACAAATGGTCTTCAGCCTTTGTGGCTACTGGACAGAGAGAGCTCTGACTCTGGTCCGAGACACTCCTTCCCAAGGAGGTCTCAGCTCAACTAGGGGAAACACAGTGGGTGGTGCTTCAGCTCACTAGCTCACAGAAGGCATTGTGTCCTACAGGCACTCTCCAGGACTCAACTCCAACAAACACACACTCCAGAACATTATAGCTCAGGGCAGATTTTAGACAGCCCATCTGTTCACATGATCATTCAGATGAATCATCTTCTGCACACCAGCCATCTAGGTGTGTCAGTGCGGTCCATAAACCTATCATCCAGTTGCTTGTGGAAACTAGCAATTATTCCTCTCATGTTATCCTATGTTATGTTACATTATGCTATGTTATGTTGCAATATGTAGATTTATAGAGGGAGGGTACCCTGGTGCTGAGCAGTTGTCAGCCTAGCCAATTCTAGGGACTAATGGTGCTACTCGGTATTCCGTTTACCAGACAATTCTAAACAGAAAGTCAGGTGGGGTGGGAGGGCTTCCAGAAACTACAATTATAAAGATCCTTGGATTCATTTTTGTACATAACTTCACTTTCAAAAGCAAACACTTTCTGAAGATCATGGTGACAGTCATGGGTGTCTCAATTGCACCACAATATGCAAACTTACTTATGAACGACCAATAAGCAAAAATCATGAACCAACAGCAGAAGCTACGGAAGCACGTGTTTTATATTGATGATATGTCTATCAATAAGTGTCAAATGCATAACTTACTAGAGAAGATCCAGTCAAGTATAGTCAAGACTTTAACCTACCATAAAAAAGATCCTTAAACATTCCACCAATGAGATCAACTTCCAGAATTAAAATGCATTCATAAAATATGTAGACACATAGCAAATACGTATTGCAAAAACGGGATGAATATTTTCACAAAATCGATTTTCTTCCCACACACACAAAGATGGTTGTGATATTCAACCAGGGCATCAGATACCTCAGAATCTGTTCGAAGACAAACACAGATATCTACATATTTTCTCCCTCATGAAAATATTTAATTTAACAAAGTCACTCACTAGACAAATAGATCAAGAAAGGGAATTTGTAAAGTGAGTGGTCAACACAGAATAAAACAACTCACCTTGTACCCAAGTCATTACATTGCGTACAGTAGAAATCACACTGGAACATATCATCAGGTATCTGCTACCCATCCTCATGAAAGACATGAATATAAGAGAAATATTCCCTCTACTGCAAAGACTACATACAGACAACTTCCTTCATTCTCAAACCTAACTGTTAATAATAAATTACCAACAGGTACTCACTGACGTTGAAGCAATAAATGTAAAACCTGTTTACACGCATGTGCCCAAACATTCATCACACAACCCTACAATGTAATTGTACATTATATGTGGTCTTTCACCTGCAATCATTAAAATATTGTCTACCTCATCAGAACAAGAACTACCCTTTTTATGGGAAATATATCGGCAAGAAAAGCAATCTTTAAAAACAAGAATGAGCAGTCACTGGACCACCTGGACCAATTCCAGTAGAAACCCACTTGCCAATACAGAACACAGTTTAATAGATTGCTGAGATTACCTAATTTAACAATTTCTAAAATGCATTGGAGTTACACATCAGTAAAATGAGGATGAGTGGCGCATTTGACTACAAAAGGATCAACTCAATTTGGATTATGGCTTATGTCGAAGTGTGCATATGCACAAGGACCACCGTAATATATGTTTCTAATCATATCAGGTTCACAGTGACAGCCACAGACGTCACAACATCTGGACATGTGACTATAAAAACGATGAAGTTAAAATGCATTGACTTCAATATTTAGTAAGGACTATGCAATAATTAGGGGTGAGTGTAACTGATGTAATTCTCTTTAGCGTATTTACTCATAATTACTGCTGAATTACTCGCAATTATGTGTATTTACATGAGAAGCGTAATATAGCATTTAGTGATTTTTTTCTTAGTGCAAAATGCACCATTGCATCCAAAATGGACCAAAGGATGCATTTTGCACTAAGAAAATAGTATTAAATACTCCAGGACAGGAACAACAGTAGCCAGCCACCGCTCGCTCTCCCTTCGTTTGTTCTTCCTGTGCTCCTGCTGTAGGATTCTTTCCCCATGTGACTCTTAATTACTGAAGCTGGCATGATTGCATAATTTTGGTAATTTCACATCACAGGAGTAATGTGTATTTACTGAAATCACTCTAATCACTCCTGCGTATTTAAAGTATCACTCAGGCCTAGTTATAATCTTTCATCTAACCTCTAAACCCCAACAACAGTAAAACATACCCTACCAATACATTTTACAGCCGCAAAACATCTTCATAAGGACACTTTCTACATAGTTATTTTCTTACTTCATCAGTAAACAGATTTTGTCACCACCACAATCACTTTTCATTACCTGACACATTGCAACCTTATCACTCATAAGACCACCCTTCCTTTTCCAAATCCCCCTCCCTCCCTACTCTTTTTTTCTCAGTGACATACATTTCAGTTTTTTTATTTTTAGGTCTCGCCCCTAGCGTTGCAGTGCACAGCTCTGCTCGCGCAGCGAGAGACCTCATGTAGGGGCTTCAGAAAGCTGACCACACGCTCGTGCATGTGCTTATGTTTTCGTCAGCTGCTATTGGCTTTTGCGTGTGTTTTTTAAAAACTGGCAGCATGCCATTGGTGAAAGGCGTGTGCATGTCCCAGCTCTTTCAGGAATATAACCGCCCATGTCCCAGTGGTGTCTGTTACGCACAGCAGCGGCATCTGTGACCTAATTATAAGCATGTGTTTCTAATTAGCGCACGTTCGCTTGCTGCCGCGCTCCCTCGCCCCCACTCCTCTGTGGTGCGCGCGCACTACTGGTTTAGATTCGCTCCTCTCACAAGTCTCCTGCACAGTGGTGAACATGTTGCTCTGATTTAAAGTTCCAACCAACGCCGTTCGCCTTGTTTAGGTGCTTGTTGGCAAAGCGTTGGACTTTCAAATTGTTAAGGACTGGTGTCACTGTATTAAAAGTACTACCGGCGTATGTTTCTTTCCTGGCAAGTACTGGTTCTTAAAGGTTCGCTCTGCGATTGGAAAGTGGCAGAAGTGCTGGGTGTTAGGTTTGCTATATGGTGAGATTGTTGTGGAGGTGCACTTTTGGAGGGGCGGCCAGGGCACTGCAAACACCGCTGGTAGTGCTGCAGG
Organism: Triturus cristatus; assembly: GCF_964204655.1. Lineage (NCBI taxonomy): Eukaryota > Metazoa > Chordata > Amphibia > Caudata > Salamandridae > Triturus > Triturus cristatus. Next base: position 95,746,686 of record NC_140593.1, read on the forward strand.
CTCGAGGTTGTGACGCTGCTCCGCTGTCAGCAGATGGGCACACTGCGAGTTGTACAAACAGAGTTCCGAGTTCTGTTTCCTCAGCAATGCCTAGTGCGCCCCGGCGAATCCACCCGGTGCCATAATTATATCGCTACCCCCACCCCCACCTAGACAAACTGAGGCCATAATGTTTTTAACCCTTGCCTTATTCACCAGTGAAACCCCCAGTCTTCCCCCGCTCCTCTGTGGTGCGAGCAAACCACTGGTTTCTGTTGCAAGCGCACAAGCCAGTCACCGAAGTGTTGCAGCTTCGCCAGCAGACACTGTTTTGCCAAATATTATTTCCTGTCATACTTTTTTTTGGTTGCCTAGAATCGCTAGATAACCTCACCACCGCCTACCCATGATCCGACACGGAAGAGATCACAGTTTTAAATACCTCACCGTACGCTGGTTAAGTAAACTCTTGCCCCCTCTGGCATGCCGTATCCGCCTCCCTCCCACATCCCCACACCTAGCCACCCAGGCTCCACCTTAAAGGGGCCACGCGCACAATAAATACATTAACAATATTATTATTTACATTTAACTCCACAGTCGGGAACTCGTGTGCCTAACGTGTATAATTATAGTGTATTAAACTGCATCCATTGTATAGCGCTCACTACCCCTGTGTGAGGCGGTACAGCGCTTCTCCACAGAGATAGCACGATACACCGTGTGGAGTGTGTGCTTGGATCTGCGCTGGTGTTGATAATGAGCCTTGGTGGGAAATGTTTCCATGTAGTGAATTCGGCAGAGCCTCTTTCATGTATCATTTAAAAATCTGCATATTGAAATGAAAGTCTAGTTTTCTGCCCTGCAGCATTTTACAAATATGCGTTTCAACTAAGCTGTCATAGTGCTGAAATTCTACCTATATATTATTCAGAGGCAGCCCCTGGACCACCAACTCAGCCGGTGTTATAATCCTTAAAGCCTCCCTTTTGCCTTTAACCACGTATAATGCTCCTCTGCCTTTTTTTGGCTAGGTTTGTGCAACACAAATACCATATACATACAAGCATATTTCTGTCTCTCCCAGAAGTAGCTATACAGTCTTTATTTACATCCTTCTACTGGTCTCGTATTACTGAAAATTAAAACTATTGGTGTTGCATTATTATTTGCAACGCCTAAAGCTCAAACTTTTACTAATGCGAGACTTATTGCATTGCAAATGCTTGTTTTGTATCTGAGGATGGCTCCGGTGAGGTTCTGAAAGCATCTAACTTTAATATACTACTTAGAGCTATGGGATCTTTCTGAAGAGACACACCTGTGATAAGATGGTGCGCCGCTGTATCTAAGTGCAACCACAATCTGTGTTGGTGTCTTTGAAAACAGCAGCTACCAGTGGTCCATACTGGGAGATCACTCTTTTGCAGGAACATGTGCTTCTCTACTCTTACCATTTGAATTGTTCTGCAGCATTTACCAACCAGGAAGGTTTAGGTCCACTGAAGAACAAAATTCTAAGGAAAACAACATCAAGTCAAGAGATGACCTCAGTGAGAATGGAACTGTACTAATTGTCTGAATGGAAGGTGATGATCACTTTGAACATTGATCAGTTTTTGCTGCTTAAATGAAATTGAAAAAAATGGAAGATTGAAGGAGTGCATCTACCAAAGGGTAAATGTATCTTACTTAAGAGACACAATTGTACTTAATTGAAGTTGATTTAAACTGAACTCAATTTAAATTGAGGTTCCAGGCTGCTTGGTCTAATTGTAACACAGTCACGTGTTTGTGAATGAGAGGTGTAAGAAACAGGGGCTGTTAGAAAGAAAGAAGCGGATGCAAACCGAAGAGAGGGGGTGGTAGTTGGCGAGTGATGAGAGAGAACGCAATCAGAGCTGGTAGCACTGGGACATCCCAGTGAGGAGGGAATAGCTATCAAACAGTTGCATATTACCCTAAATCTATTTGCTCAACAAAAAACAAAAAAAATCAAGATTTTTTGAACCAACACCATTTTGATCCTTTTTTTTACAAACATTATTTTGTGAGACAATTGTTTAGTAGGAACTACTTAGATGTGTGCATTGTCATATTCAAGTGGTACCCAGGACCTGGGGGACTCGAGGTGGCAGGCAGCCAGTGCTTAATTTGAGCCGGTGGTTGCTGGTGCTCGGCACCAGCACTATTGCCAACACTGGCTCTTATGACAACCTGCCATATAATGGTGTTCTTTGTCTTATTTTTTGAGGAGCACAACAACTGTTGTTTAATAATTAAATATACATTAAAATATATTTACCTTCCACCTAAAACTATAAGAATATCTTGGGCGGGATGTCATAGCCATTTTAATGTATATTTAAAGTCTAAATTGTCACACTTGTGTGAGTGTGATGGCTAGTAGTGATAATACTGTCATTGGCAGCGCTGCCAGTGGCAATGTGTGGTGCAGGCTGCATTGTCTCCTGATAAGGGCCCCAGCACTTCTTTGTTTACAAATTAAGCACTGCAAACAGCTCTTGTGAGATGTCATATTTGGACAACAGAAACTCGGTGGTAGAGCACGGCTCACTGAAATGACAGAAATTTCTTTTTACGGTTTGGCTCTGGGAGTAGCGAGGTGAGCAGTTAAGGGTTACTCTTGGAGGAGATATGTGAGTTTAGACACTCAACGCATGCAATAACAAGTAATATGTGGAATGCCCAATGGTGCTATATCGTTACGAAATAGAATACGCCTTTATTTACAGACATAGAGTAAGGTAAGGTACCTGCTAGCTAAGGTGGCCTCTGCCTAAACAGAAGATCATGTCTACAAAGCACGGCCCTGTCTCTGGATGAGGAATTTAGAGCAATGGCAAAAACAACACAAGACCGCCTGTGCTACAGCAGGCATTTTGTTGGGCATGTGGCAAAGTCTTTTGCAATCTTCAAGCATTTATGTAACAATCTTGCTTATCCTTGTTCAGATGTGGTTCAGATGTGGCACGTGGAAGTGCCAGTAGGCCACTGAGGATTGCGATGGACGGTGCCAGCTGGCACGCAAAGAGCACCCGGCAGGATGTGACGGGACCAACCGAGGTTGTGGTCTTTTGCAGTTGATATGTAAGTGGCCAAGAATCCTGCTTCAGGTGAGTGTGGTGGTGGGTGGTATTTACCGACCAGCAAAGAGGACACTGGGGGAGACGCAGTGCAAAAGCCAGGTGGGGCAAAGCACCTCAGGCAACACTCACCAAGAACCATGTTAGACATGAACTTTTCTTAAGTTGTTCTTGATACTGGACACCCAATAGAGTAATGACTAGGGTTGGGCGGTAAATTCCACTCCGCCTGCCGACTTTTGCCATGCGTAACGTAAAGTTACGGCCAAATTCTACCAGCCGCTGCATGGTGGTTTCCTCTCTCCCGTGCCTTGCCAATGGTAAGTTGGCACGCGCGACCAAGAATTGGCGTGTCCTCGCAAGGAGGGCATCCAGTGAGATTTCTTAAACACGGCAATCGCGATCATTTGAGTGGAAGATCTATTTGAGCAGCAGCAAAATCAGCTTGAGAAGCAGCGCCACCTGGCACGCTGCGTGTTGCCACTCATGCTGATTTTTCAATGCGGAATGAGCTCCTGGCACTAAAAATCAGTGCGAGCAGTGCTACGTGCCGAATTGCGCCCTTTCACAGAACTCCGCGGAGTCGTGCAATTGTCAGTCTGGAGAATTCCGTGGAGTCAAACTCTGCAAGTTCTGCCCACCCCTAATAATCACTAGAAGTGGGATTTGATAAAATGTGTAACATGCGAAATCCATCTCGGGTGAAATTTCGTGCACAAAATGAGTTGAAGGGTTTTTCCAAATCTGTTCTGCTGCACAAAACCACATTTATCAAGGAGTTTGAATGGTTTACGCCAAAGTACACGTGAGCCACATCATTCATTTTGTGCTGCGTGACCAAGCGAATCACTGAATTGGTCCTGTAATTTCACAGATATAGAAAAGTGCAGCACAGCGCGTCACTGTGAGGATTTGCTTCTGCAAAAACAATTACCCAGTCCTAGTAAGGGCACAACATATTCCCTCCAGAGGAGCAGCAGCGGTGGGTGCAGGTAAGCGCAGTGGGGTGAGGCAGGGTGGATGTTGACAGACGACGGAAAAAGGACAATTAAATAAATAAATACATCCTATTCCGTCGTCTGTCGACATCCCACTGCCCCACCGCTCACCTGCACTGGCTGTTGCTGCAGAGGAGACGGGAGAGATGATGCCAAAATGGCTTTCAGCACAGTGCTGTGAGGAGAGAGAACAGCTGGTGTGCACTCGGATAATAGGAGTAATCACAAATTTAATGGATAGTTCACAAACTTAAGTGAGGCTTAGTGTGCTGACCCTGAGGTGGTTCCACCCACCACCTGAATTCAAAAGCGTAAGAGACTAGAGCAGAGTGTTCTAGACAGGGAATGCACTACTTATGTAACTCAAAGAATGAGTAAAAAACGAGTAAAACATCATTTTCTATTTAACCCAACAGTAAATAGTATACACCATGTAATCATCTGTTAGTTGTTTATAAGTGAAACTAATAGATCTTCTTTTGTTCTTATAGCAGTGTTAATTTATTCACACTTCTATCAAAATCAAAGCACAATTAAAGATTCATATGTACAACATCCTATATTACAAATAGTATAGCTCAATTTTCACATTTTCCCAATGCATTTCGGGCGCAATGTTCGCCCTTCTTCAGGGGATATCTGAAAGTAAAACATCAATCAATCATGTGCGTAATAACTGACCAAGAGCAACAGTTTAAGAGTTTTTAGGAAGGCGATTCTGACGTCACGTGGGTCTTACAACAAAATAGAGCAGTGGAGAATTGGATTGTATCATTATCGAGTGAAGACCAAGAGGGGGTGTGGTCCCGGCAAGAGAGCAGCGTGATTGTGAACAAGAAGGTGAAAGACACCGTGTCTGACTAAAAGTCATACGTGCACAAAAACGAACATGAAACCACCACCAAAACAAAACGGCGGATAAATACCTGGAAGAGCTAGAGTCTCTAGAATTAATCTAGAAATGTAAACAATGAGAACCACAATCTAAAAAGAATAAAAGCGTAGTGTTAAAAAATGTGACAACGAAACGCTGATGCGGTAGTACTATGGACATGAAAAGCGCTTACCAAGAATGATGTCAGCCCTAACGGACAGTGAAAAACAGTCGAGAACTGTATTAGCAATGGCGCGGGAACAGCGCTGTGATGTGAGAAGTAGCAACCTGCAAAGTAACGAATGGGGAGGATTAAACTCAGCGGTTTGTACACCGCAATAACTAAAGACTAAAAAACAAGTCAGTCATGGTACCTGGAGGTGACTGCAGATGTCTACAAAAATCATCCGTTTGTTCATAGGGCAAGAAGTTGATCCACACGTGGATTCCAGTTGAGTACGGGATCGCGAGTGAAAACAGCAGTATGCAAAAGTGAGGACGGGCTTATAAACACGAGAAACAGTGGCGGCCATATTAAGTTGGGAAGTGAGAGACAAGTGCAACAGAAGAGGGGCTAGTAAACACGAAGGACAGTGGCGGCCATATTAAGTTTCAGAAGTAGAATCCAAATGCAAAGGCAACAGAGGAAACAAAGACGGCGAGAAGAGTGAATAAACATGCAACAGTGTTATGTAACGTACGGGGTTGGGCAACTATAACACATCCTGCCTATTTACAATCTCACAAAATAATAATAATAAAGATCCATAAAACGAACATATTATCTTATTGTGAATGAAATCCACAAAAATTAATGTTAAAGGCGTCCTGCCTATTTACAATCTACAAAATGTCAAGAATGAAAATTCTAACAACTTATATTAACAAATGATAAAACAGACACACATAAATAATGACGTGACCAAATTGAGATGTAAATACATGCCAATGTGTGTGTGGACAAATTAAGAGTTGCAAATGACAATTCTCCCAATATGATACATGCAATGCTAACTTTTTTGCACTTAAGTAAACACAAATAAGGACAAGAATCTATATGTGGCTGAAGGCCCACGTGTATGTGTGAAAAAGGAATGAGAGACAAATGGGATCTGTAGGTGCTCAAATGCTGAATGGGGACTACTGTAACCGCCCTCCTGTAACTAAATGGAAAAATCTACAGGAAACAGGCAAATTCAATTTTGTCATTGAGACCTTTGGGACTCAAGGTATTGAGATACCGAATCCAAAAGGACTCCCTTTGTACAATGAATTTACTCATGTCACGATCATTACAATGTTGGACAACCTCAATAACACTGAATTTGAGTTGAGGAATCGTGTGATGTGAATCACTCCAATGACTAGCCAGTGGTGACGATGTGGATCTAGTTCGGATACGGCTTTTGTGCTCCGTGATGCGAATGCGTACAGATCTCTCAGTTTTGCCTACATAGTATAGGCCACAGGGGCATCGAATAATGTATATGACATTTGCAGTGTTGCAATTTGCAGTAAAATTGAACTTAATAGGCTTACCCGACCAGGGGTGAGCCAGAGACACACCTGTAATAACATTATTACAGTGTGAGCAATTGTAACATCTAGTCATTCCTTTGAATGTCACATCAGTGTCGAGTGCTCGTTTTTTAAGAAGTTCCTTGAGATTGTTGGAACGTTTGTATGCAAAAAGTGGTGGATGAGTGAACAAATTCCCAAAATCCGGTTCACTCTGAAGAATATCCCATCTGTTAAGGATTGTTTTTTTGATGGCAGGAGAGAGGGTCGAGAATTTAGACACATAGACTTCCCTGGATTGAGAAGGTTTAGTGCGTTTCTCCAGGAGTGTTGATCGGGACACCTGATTGAGACGTTGAACTGAAGCTTCAATGAGTTGATTGGGATAACCACGTGCCAGGAAGCGAGTTTTTGTCTCTTCAAGGGTGGTATGTAGTTGTGCGTCATCAGAAATGATACGTTTGATTCTCAAAAATTGAGAGTAAGGGAGATGGCGTTTCAATGAATGCGGATGAAAACTGTCGTAGAGGAGCGTGTTATTACAATCTGTGGGTTTGGTGAACAGAGAAGTTGCCAGGTGGTTAGATGATAGTTCGATATGTACATCAAGATACGAAATTGAATGTTTATCCAATGTGTGTGTAAACTGAATTCTGGGATTGATATCATTTAGAGCTGTCAATTTTGATTCCAGTATCTGTCTGTTACCTTTCCACATGATGAAAATATCGTCGATATATCTGCGATATATGACGAGATGATCTGTCCATTCACTGTCATTGAGAATGTTCTCCTGTTCGAATTTCATCATATAGATATTTGCGTAGCTGGGAGCTCCCGCAAAACCCATAGATGTTCCGTGGGTTTGGAGAAAAAATTGATTGTTCCATGTGAAGTAACTGTGAAATAAACAAAAGTGCAAAAGTTCCAAAAGAAAGATTTTATTTGCAGGGATGGTGTCCATTTGGAGCAATGCCCATTCAATCGCTTCAATACCCTCAGAGTGTGGAATTGAAGTATATAAAGATACAACGTCAACTGTGAGTAACCAGATATCATCAAAACTCTGGAGATTAAGATTACTGAGTATTTGCAAAAAGTGTGTGGTATCTTGTACATATGTAATGCCAGTCTGAACAAATGGTTGCAAAAAGTAGTCCAAATACCGGCCAATAGGATCGTGAATAGAATCACAACCTGACACTATCGGTCGCATTGGTGGATTGTTTAGACGTTTGTGTATCTTCGGAAGAGCGTAGATGACTGGTCTACGGGGAAATTTATTGTACAAAAAGTCATATGTCTTGGTGTTAATCCACTCCATGTCTTTGGCATGTTTAAGAATGGTTAGCAGTATTTCTTGAAATTCAACAGTGGGGTCCGACTGCAATGGAACATAAGTAGACTCATCAGACAACATTTCACTGATTGCTGATTCGTAAAAACAAGTGTCCATTATCACCAGTGCACCACCTTTATCGGCCGCTTGAAAAGTTAAGGAAGGGTTATTTCTCAAACTCTTCAATGCTGCTTTGTCCTGTGGTGTGAGATTCTGATGTTTTTTCTATGGTGCTCCCAGATGTAATAAATCGTGTTTAACCAATGATTCAAAAGTGTCTAGCACTTTATGCGAAACAGGGGATACAAAGGTACTCTTAGGTTTGAACTCCTTGTACTCCGACTCACTGGTTGTCGGAGCAGAAACAATTTGCGTTGAAAAGAAGTATCGCAATCTTAATTTCCTCATGAATTTATAAAGTTCAACCTCTGATTGAAATGAGGTGGTATGGTAGGTAGGGACAAAGGATGTTCCCTTATTGAGAAAAGCTATCTGTGAATCTGTCAAATTGGAAGAAGAAATGTTCACAACTAATGTTTTTTCTGTCTCCTGCCTGTACTTTGCGATTTTGTGCTTTCCACCACCTCGACGGGTTTTGATGGAATTGGATCGAGGGGAGATTGACTCGTGGGTGGACTGTTTGCTGCTGGGCTTATTTCTAAAAAAGAAGCCTTAGTGCTAGAAGTTGATGGAGCTGATGAGCTCCCTGACTCATTGACAGTTGGTACTGGAGGTCTATATAAACGGGTATCACTTAACGAAGCTACACTTTCCTCAGATGAAGCTTCTCCTGATTTAGTAAATGTTCGTTTGTGAGCGTACACTTCAGCCCAAGAGTACACTTCGTCTAATTTATAGTCAATAGTGTCCCGCCTAAACTTGCGAACTTTGCGTTCGTGAATTTCCTTGGCGTAACCGTCCAACTTGTTGTTAATGGTTTCTAAGGATTTTGACAAAGCTTCACTAGTCATGTGTTTTTTTAACGAATCTTGTAGTTCAGAAATTTCCATTTCAAGGTCAGCTATAACCTTTGAAAGTTCTTCCACAATCAGTAAGATTAAGTCTAATGAGCACTTATTGAGTATTGAAAACCACTTTTCCATGAATTTTTTGTTCATTTTAAACATCATAGGTCTGAGTGGAAGTCTCAGCCCTCTTGGGATCCTGCTGGCATCTTAGGTGGGCTGGGCATTGGCAGTGCCGCTCCAATCTCGGTATCTGGTCTCGGCCTTCCCTTCACCGGTTATCTCAAGCTATGGAAAGTTATAGTTTAGGTCAAATACTGGACTTTCTAAGGGGCATATTATCAAGAAACGGCCTTAAAATTATAATTCAGAATTCCCATAGAAGCCCATGTTCCGGTGTCAACATGAGCTTCTATTGGAATTCTCCAGGGCATATTATCAAGCCCATTATCGCCGCTTTAGCGGCTGTTTTCTACCGCTAAAGCGGCGATAATTTTAACGCCGTTTCTTGATAATATGCCCCATAGTAGTCTAACTCCTTCTCCTCGGTTTGCATCCATTTCGGGCATCTTTTTCAGTCCTCCAGTGTGTCCATGGCTCCAGGGGAGGCCAGCATCAGGGCCTTCTGGCCTGTGCTTCTTTGGTGCTGTTGCACACAGCTTTATGAATAAACAAGTGAACTGAGGTTCCAGTCTTCAGGCCTCGCGTATATTCCATAGTTTTGGCACTTGATGCCAGACCAGACAAAGGCTCAAACTTTGAGCTGCACTTAAAATGTTTGTGAGAATAAACCCTATTGATGTTCACCCTTCCTGTGTACCATCCAGTCCTATGGGGACAAGGTATACTTAATTTTTGGACTGAGAATTCATGGTGATGGGAGAGATCCCCTAATACTCACAGGAATAGTAATTAACCCGGTGTCAGCTCGCGCCTAAGTTGAACAGAAGATAGGGGCATTCACAGACACATCCCTTTGTCTCAGGTGGGAGTCAAAGGCCATGCCCTTTGCCTTTCTTCTTAGACGTGCCAACTTTTTGAGCACCGCAGGCTGACTTGCAGCATACTGCTGAAAACTATGAGGACATACATGTGTTATCTGTGCTCCACTGTAGCATTTGTGTGTTCACACCAGACACATAACAACCGGAGTTACACTGGCCAATGAAGGCAGGATGGCCAGGGTCGGACTGACCTACAGCGCCAACAGGCGGTGCCTGAAGGGCTGCTTGGTCAAGGTCAGAGTGCGGCCGGTGGTTTGGCTGTTTGTGGGCCTGTTTTACAGTCTGGAGGGTTGGTTTGTACTGTAGATTTCCTTGAAATTACCACAAACATTGCCAGCAGCAAGTTTAAATTCACGCCGCCTTCCACACCTTGCAAAACACTTAGGGTCCAATGTACGACCCTATTTTGCATGCGCAAATGGGTTTGCGACCCGTTTGCACATGCAAAATACAATAGGGCCATGTAAAACCCTATTTAGCGAGTTGCAATTTTTTTGCAACTCGCTAAAAAGGATTTGCGACTCACTATTAGGAAGGGGCGTTCCAGGGGCGTCCCTTCCTAATAGCGACTCGCTACCCTATGCAAGAATGTTTTGCAACCGCAATTGCGGTCGCAAAACACTCGCAATTTACCGCCCTCTTCAAGAGGGTGCTAACCCATTCACAAACGGGAGGGGGTCTGGGGACCCCTTCCTCTTTGGAATGCATGGCAAAATATTTTTACCTGCCCCTAAAAAATGAAACGAAAATGTTTCATTTTTCTTTTTTTAAATGCATCCCGTTTTCCTTTAAGGAAAATGGACTTCACTAAAAAAAACTGCTTTATTTAAAAGCAGTCACATACATGGAGGCTGAGCCCAGCAGGCCACCATACCTGGGAGGGCCAGTCATTCCCAATGGGGTCGCAAATTGCGAGTGCCTCATGAATATTGATGAGGCATGCAATTTGCGACCCCATTGGGAATCGCAAACAGTGTCTCTGACACTGTTGTACATAGTATTTTGGGAATCGCAAACTGCGACTCGTAATTGAGCGCAATTTGTTAGTCGCAAAATGCTATGGTCGTACATCTGGCCCCAACACTAGAACACAAGTTCAAAACTGCCCTAGTTTGCAATTATGGACCACTTTTGTTTGCTATCTAATTCACTAAGGGAGGGTCACTTTTATTTTGGTGCCCAGACCTATTTTCTGTCCCTGTCCAACCCTGAGGATGGCAGTAACATGCAAGGAGACAAAGAGACAGGTATCGGTGAGGCCAACACCTGTCATAAGTGGCTAGCCAAAATCTGGGGCCACATACACACCCACAGGAATCCATTTAGGGACATGTAATCACGCTGACCACATACATCTTGCATTCGAGGGAGTGCGGGGTCACAGCCATTTTATGAGGGTGGGGGCAATTAGCACTGTCCTTGATAGGGGTGCAGAAAAAAAAACTGAATCCCAGTGGGACAGTTGTCTATACATGGGGTGCACCCACATCTCCAACAGCATCAGAGAATATACTGGAGAGCAATACTGGAAATGCTTGGGGTGGGACCTCTTACCAGACTTGCTTGATGAAACTACCCAGAGGAAAACCCTGCTAGGTTGGTCGGACCTCGAGCAGGGCAGCACAGGGTCTTTGCACTAGGGATCACACCCTAAATATGTAAAATGCACACGTTTTGGTGATATTGGGTGCAATGCACAAGAGTGAGGCGCCACAGATAAAGGTACACTGTGGTCTGACTCACATCCCCCTACAGTGTAGGTTAAATAAGAACTGCACTTACCTTTTGCCAAAAGGTTGTATGTCCAGTGGCCGAACATTAGCCCCGCAGCCCCGCAGCCCTGGTGGTGCAGGGGGCCCCACGCTCCAGGGGACCCCCTCAAGCACTGAAAGCTCATGATTGGCTCAGGGGATGGGGGTGGTGGGGTGCGGGCAGGGGTCCTCCGTGTAGTTTGCAGGGAGGGCCCCCCGCAAGTTTTGTTATGCCACTGCGCATGTCATGCTTGAGACTGTGAACCAGGTCTGCATTACTCCTAGCCATCAACTGGATGAATGTCATGGAAGTGACCCCTGCAAGTCCAACATTATCACCCAAAGGTACTAAGCACATACTCAAACAAGCATTTGCCAATTCAATAATTCTGGATTTTATTTATTTATTTATTTATTTCTGTGTTTTATAGAGCGCGAACTTGACCCGTTAGGGTATCAGAGCGCTTTACAGGAAAACATAGCACTCCATAGACAGGCTTAGCATCACCATGTAAAGGATCGAGGGGGGGGGGGGCAGGATACATACGAGAGAGAGGGTACGTATTTACAGATTACATTCACAGTTATTAAAGGCAAGACAATATATTTACAGGTTACATTTACAATTGCTCAAGATAAGTTCCCAGAGTTCTTGGTGGGGTGATTAGGTAATCCGAAGGGAGACAGTAGGCAGCCAAAGATCAGGGCCATAGTGGTGGATGAGGCTAAGGTTAAGTGAGAAGGTTACCCATCAGGAAGGTTTTGGCATCCTTTTTTAAGCGAGCCAGAGATGGGATTCTTCTGATGACAGGTGGGAGAGAGTTCCATATTCTTGGAGCAGCCCTGGAGAAGGCCCGATTGTAAGTTTTTTTCCTCCGAAAGCATGCAGGTTGGAGCAAGAGGTCTCTGGCCGACCGGGAGTTTCTGATTCCTCCGGAAATCACGAGTTTCTGTGAAAGGTATGCAGGGGAGTTAGAATATAAAGCCTTGTGCGTGATGCATGCTAGTTTGAGCTGTATTCTTGCTTCAAGGGGAAGCCAGTTCAGAGCTTTCAGGTGTGGGGAAATATGGTCGAATATCCTTGTGCCAGTAAGTAGTCTGGCGGCCGCATTGAAGTAGGCTTTTAAAGGTGTAAGGGAGATCTTGGGTAAACCCGAGAGGGTAGAACAGCCGTATCCCAGTCTAGAGATGACAAGTGCTTGGACTGCCATTTTTAGGTCGGGAGCATCGAGGAAGGGTTTCAGTTTCCTAAGGTAGCTCAGATGGAATCTGGCTGATTTGGCCATCGAATTGATGTGGTCCCATATGTTCAGGTTGCTGTCATGGGTGATTCCCAGGGATTTGTCCGAATCTACGATTGTCGGTGGGCAATTTAAGGCTGTAATAGCATGATTGAATCTCAGGTTTGGTGTTGGGAGGGGAGATAAGGAGAATTGTTTTTTTTTTGCGTTGAGTTTGAGTTGATTGGATGTGAGCCATTGGACAGTGAGTTTCAGAGCTTCATTCAGGGAGAGAATCTCTTCGAGAGATGAGGGTTTGATGTATATCTGAGTGTCATCAGCGTACATATGGTAGGAAATGTTAGCAGCGCGTAGTACTTCGGTGAGCGGTTCTTGGTAAAGGTTGAAGAGGGTGGGGGATAGGGTTGATCCATGAGGGACTCCAACCGTGACTGGGGAAGGTGCCGATAGGTTGCCGTTGATTAGGAATCTCTGTGATCGGTTTTGGAGGAAGGACCTGAACCATTCAAGAACTGTGCCCTCCAATCCCATCCTGAGTTTGAGGTGTTCGAGTAGTTTTTCATGGTTGACCGTGTCGAAGGCCGAGGATAGGTCCAGGAGGATTAGGAGACAGGTTTTGCCTTGGACAAGGGCTTGGAGTGCATCATCAACGATGTGGAGCATGGTGGTTTCAGTGTTGTGCCCAGGTCAAAATCCGGATTGGAAGTCATCAAGTAGGTAGAAGTTGTTGATATGTTGACTTAGCTGCTGTTGCACACACTTCTCCAGAACTTTGGCTAGAAGGGGGATGTTGGATATGGGTCGGAAGTTGTTAGGGGAGGCTGGATCCAGCGACGGCTTTTTCAGAATGGGGAGTGTGGAAATTTAGTTCGTAACTGAACATTATCTGCGCCATCTTGTCTCTCCCCAAGCACCACACGCAGAAAACGCGCGACGGCCATTTTAGGCACCATGACCTCATTGCCGATCGCCAGCGCGTCCCTCTGGCGCTGCGAACATCCCCCCGTGCGCTGACCACCCCCGCTCTCTCGTACATGGGTCATAAACTCTCTCCTTCTCCGCGACCCTGCCATGGAACCACATCCCACGCCTGACCGACACCTTCTTTCATCCCATACATGGTCATACATCCCTTTGATAACCCCCTTCCTCTGCGCCCGATTGTCCGAACCGATCCCAGGCCATCACCTAGCCCTGCGGATGCAGTTTATTGCCCCTACTGTAAGGGAAACACCCCACATCATAGGGATTACAGTAGATCAAGGCCCACCACCCCCTGAGACCCGACCAGTCGCACACACCCCCGGGAATTGGCGGAATGTCCAGCTGTGTGATAGCCATCTCCTACTGTGGGTGGGGTGGGGACTTCCACTGTAGATATGTGTGGGAACGAGCTTGAAGTGGGGCTTCCAAGGATGTCTTTCCGTACATCAAAGTCTCAACAAGAATGTGTAACATGTAATAAAGCAATAAACCTGTGTATAAGAGGCCAGGCCTCAGAGATGTGGTTAGAGCCCCTCGAGACGATACTTTACTGTCCGATTTGATGTGTTCTGCTCCGACGGAATAAAACTTTGTTTCCTGCCTTCCAGTCTTCAGCGCCTGCCTCTTTATTGGTAAATCATCGAATGGTATAAGAGGCGATTACCGCCGGGCAAAACTTGAAAGGTTATCGACTGAAACTGCCGCTACCATTTAACAATTGGCGTCCCAAGCGTGGGGCCCATCAGCGACACGTGGATCCAGTGGAAGAGGTCCCGACGACAGAGTGAACGACTGCAGCGATCGGGAGAGCTCCTGCCTGATAGACCCTCGTCTGGCAGCCGATCATCCGAACTTCACTGGTTCCGAGCAGACCTCTCTCTCGAGTGATCTACGGTCCTGACTGGGAACCATCAGGAGTGCCGTGGCAAATACGGAGAGTAGAGGACGATCGGGCGCTGGAGGCGGAAGACGAGAAACTGTCCATGCGGTCCGGGTAAGGTCGTATAACACGACAAATTGTGAAACGATTGATTGATTGATTGAAAATACTAGTATTGCTTATTTGATTGTTCTTTTTGAGATATTCGCTGTCTACAAACGGGGATACTCTCTCCCTTTGCAGATAGTGAAGGGTAGGTAACGCAGACTTTTGTCCCCCTTTGTAATCTGTCGTGCCTATTATTCTCCCCACTGATTGATTGTCCGAACATTGATTGTTTATGACGAATAGTGCTTTTTGAGATATTCTCTGTTTGCAAATAACGTAGAATAGAAATATTCTGTCTAGTCTTTGCAGATAGTGAAGGGTAGGTAACGCAGACTTTTGTCCCCCGTTGTAACCCGTCGTGCCTATCTCTTTCTCACCATTGATTGATTGATTGTCCGAACACTGGTTGTTCGATATTGGTTCTTTGGAGGTATTCTCTGCTTACAAATAACGTGGAATAGAGATATTCTGTCTAGTCTTTGCAAGCAGTGAAAAGATAGGTAGTGCAGACTTTTGTCCCCGTTGTAACCCGTCATGCCTATCTTCTCCCCACTGATTGGTAGTTGGTTCTGCCCGGACCGCTTATTAGAGATGAACCATCCGGCTCCACTGGAAGGCACCCCTAATAAGGACATGTTTACTAAATATGGACTAGTCGCTGTAGCTTAAAGCAAACTATGGCATAAATATACAAAGAAGGACTCCGAAAGTCAGTGGCCACTGATGGGATCCTTTGATGACCATAAAATAGAAACGCTAGAAATAGCTCTACGTAGCAATAAAACGACGCCCACTATGCTCGACAGTTTCGGCATGTGGCGCAAAGAAACAACGCAACGGAAGAAGAGAGAAGAAGTAAAGGCAGAAAAAGAACTACGAAAGACAGCTCAGCTTGTTGCTAGAAAGTTAGAGGAAGAAATAAAGGAGAGAAAGGAAGCTAAACAAAGACAAGAATCTGAAACGTCAGGCCAATGCCCTGTTAGGACCCCCTCTACGCTCTACCCTGAGTTGCCTTCCAAGCAACGGGCGAACGATGAATTGCTATTAGGTCCTCCGATCATCTACATGCCCCCTCCATACGCTCCCTCCCAACCTATAGTGCAGCACCCACAACCCCCGAATGCAAGCGAAAACAGTACCAGGGCCTCGGTCCTCACGGCCTCCGCGCCGGCCGAGCCTCTTGTACTGAACACAACGTTAGCAATAACGTTAGATGACCCCGAGACGAGAAAGAAAGATTCCGCCAAAATGAATCGGCTAACAAAGGGTGAACGAGACGGAATTGATAAGGTAGTGAGAACACTAGTAGAACGGAAGGAAAGTGAGGAATATGTGACAGATATGTACAACTCATATGCCGACAATCACAGATGACACCTTGTCGTACGACTCTGCTATCACGCTCTGAATGCCTATGAGGATAGGTACCAGGATAGAGGTCCCGAAGGCTTAGCAACCTTGTATAGAAAGGTTGATATTGGAGAAGGGGGAGAGGGCGATGTGACGGACCTCTTCACACGTACACTCGAAGTCTTCCGACATCTTAAAGAACATAGACTGACGACCAAGACAGAAACCCCCATAGCGACTGAACCCCAGGCAGGAAAGGCTGATACCATGATGCCCATCAAGGAAGCCGCTCCTTACTGGGTCCCCCCACGAGGTCAGGGAACACACGATGGCATCAACCACCAAGATGCGAAGGGAAGGGTTGTATATAACTGGGTCTATCAGCCATGGGACCGACAAGACATCCTGACCTTTAGAAAAACTCTACCCGACTTAAGAAAGAACCCGACTGCCTTTTACACAGAACTAGGTACGGCCTTAGGTTCAACTATAATGACCTTGGCGGATATCGATTTGTTCTTCGGGTTATGTCTGCCGGCTGATGTGTGGAAGCAAATCCGGAAAGTCGACCACGCTGAACCGTTCGGATATACCTGGGTGCAACTCGATACCATAGACAAGCAGCGAGAACCTGGACAGAAACCTCTAAAAGCCATATTGGAACTCCCAGACAGGATTGTTCAGAAATTAAAGACCCTAATCCCAGAAAGAAAAGTAGACTGGTCGATAGTGACGGCTTGCCGCCAGAAACCCCAGGAGGATGTATCCGAATACTTCTCTCGATTCGAGACAGTGTTTTCCGATTATAGTGGCCAGGACATGACCACTGCAACCGGACATCACCTCTTTGTCCAGAATTATGTGAAGGGTCTGTCACAGGAAGTCTCCCAGAAGCTACAGACCAGCGAGAGTAGTTGGGCAGCCTCCAAACCCGCGGCTATCCTCCAGATGGCTCAGTACTACGAACACCAAAAGAATGAGAACGATAGGGCGTCCGAGAGAAAGAAAAAGGAGCTGAAGGAAAGGGTAATGATCGCATAGTTGCAAGGGGTGACCATAGGAAGGGAACCTCCCAAGGGAAACTACCAACCGACTGCCCCTAGGAAACCACCCCCTAGAGACCATGCACCCGCACCCTACGTTGGACGCAGGGACTTAGACGAGAATCAGTGTGCGTTCTGTAAAGGGTTCGGACACTGGAAATCCCAGTGCCAGGTCCTTCTGGATATGAACAAGAATAGGGGCACAAGAGACATAGCAAACAGCCCTAGAAATAGAGGACAGGGACGAGGGAACACGAACGACACCACCAATGACAGGCCATACAGACCAAACACCTTCGACCGCCCCCGACAGAACCAGTGCCAGCAGTCTGACTACGACAACACCCATGACTTTGCATAGGACTGCCAGGGGCAAGGGAGGGGTCCAGTCGAACTCCGTGTTGACCAACAAGGTCCTTACGTCACTGCTAAGGTCTTGGGCACAAAGTCTCCATTTTTGGTAGACACTGGGGCGACACGTAGTGCGCTATCTAAACGGCTGATCCCAAGGGCACCCTTGTCTGGCTCACATGTAACCTCAATAGGCTTTGATGGGACGCCCTCCACTAATCCCTTGTCCGCACCAATCTCCTTTGACTTGGAAAATAACACGCTGACACGACATTTCTGCTCTCCTCCAACACCCCCGACGCCATTATGGGTCTTGATTTACTAAAACATTTCCGGGCTACCATCAGATGTTCCCCAGACGGAGTCCGGGTCATACTGCACGATAACCCAGATCTGTTCAGGCCTTGTCTCACACGACGTATGTTCTCCATAACCGATGCTGACCTGTCCCTACTTGACACGTTACCCACACATTTATGGGCTAAAACCGACTCCGACGTAGGACGCATGGTGATCGACCCTGTACACATAACTGTCCGACCGGACGCAGTGCTCCCAAAGCTTCCGCAGTATCGGATATCGCCCGAAGGCGAGAAGGCGTTGGTGGAAATCATCCAGTCCCTAGTCGATGCAGAAGTGGTAGAAGAAGTAGTTAGTAATGTTTGCAACAGCCCTATCCTACCCATTGTTAAGAAGCAAGGCGAGGGAGATGAGAAAGCATACCGCTTCATTGTTGACTTACGAGAGGTTAACAAAGTAGTCATACCTCAGTACCCCGTAGTCTCAAATATCACCACCATCCTCACCCTGATTCCGTCCACTGCCACTACCTTTACCATTATTGATCTCAAGAACGCATTCTTTTCCATCCCCATCCACCCAGACAGCCGCTACCTTTTCGGCTTCACCTTAAAAGCCCGTTCGTACAGATTTTGCAGGGCACCACAGGGCTACACTGAGAGTCCCAGCATATATAGCCAGGCCCTCAAGAGACAACTGGATGCAGTTCAACTACCGGACGGAGTGGTGTTAATACAGTATGTCGACGATATTCTTTTGGCGGCTGACACCACTCCGCTCGCAGTCACAGCCACCATCCACCTCCTCCACTTCCTTGCGGAGAACGGTCACAAGGTCTCCAGGAAGAAGTTGCAATTCTGCCAACCCCAAGTGACATACCTAGGCCACCTCCTATCCAAAGATGGGAGGAAGCTTACACCTGACCGAATTCAGACCATCCTAGAAACCCCTGTTCCCAAAACTCAGAAGCAAGTACGATCCCTAGTGGGCCTCACCTCCTTTTGTCGACAGTGGTTGCCAAACTTCAGTCTTATTGTAAAACCTCTGCTTTCCCTGTTGGCTAAAGATGTCCCCTTCCCCCTCCCTTGGACACCCGAATGCCAATCCTCCTTCAAAGAATTACGAGATGCCCTTTGCTCAGCACCAGTCCTAGGAACCCCAGACTACACTAAACCTTTCTCCCTCTTCACCCACGAAAGGGAGGGATGCGCGTTGTCTGTTCTAACCCAGTCCATAGGTCCCAAGCAACGCCCTTGTGCCTACTTCTCTGCCACTCTTGATCCTGTAGCCAGAGCTTTGCCCGCCTGCCTTCGAGCGGTAGCCGCCGCTGCTGTCTCTATCCGACAAAGTGAGGGGATCGTGCTTTCAAACCCCCTCACCGTGCTAGTACCCCATGCAGTTGACACCCTCCTGAACCAGACTAAGACTCAACACCTGACTAGCGCACGACTAACTGGTTATGAACTGACTCTGCTTGCACCCCACATCACGTTGAAACGATGCACTACTCTGAACCCAGCCACTCTGCTACCTCTCCCTAACAATGACCCCAATGCGTCCCCTATACATGACTGTGTGACCCTCACCGACGAACAGACCAAGAGTAGGGTTGACCTCCGAGATACTGCCTTCCCAGATCATGACGGAGAGCTCTGGGTAGATGGCTCATGCATCAAGCTCCCCGAAGGCACCACCTCAGCCGCCTATGCAGTCACCACGGCCCGAACAGTTGTTGAGACAGCCCGCATCACACAGCGATCCGCACAGGCGGCTGAACTGATTGCTCTCACACAAGCATGCATCCTAGCAGCGGGGACAACCGCAAACATTTACACCGACAGCCAGTACGCCTTCGGGGTGGTTCACCACTTTGGGCTCCTATGGAAGGAGAGGGGATTCCTGACTTCCCATGGCACACCCATCCTACATGGAGATCTAGTCTCCGCCCTGACCGAAGCAATCCTCCTCCCCACACGGCTAGCTGTGATTAAATGCCAGGCACACAAAAAGGTGACGGACCTTATAGGACAGGGAAATGCGCTGGCTGACATCACTGCCCGAACCACAGCCGAGAATAGGTCAACAACACACATGTACGTGACCAGGTCACAAACTGAAAAATGGAAGGATGCTAGGGAAACCGTTAGAGACATACAATTGGCCAGCTCACCACACGAATTGACTGAATGGGTACGGGTGGGATTGAAAGATGATGAAGGCTGCTGGCGAACTAGAGACACGAACAAATGGTTGCTACCTGACTCATACCTGATTCCCATGCTGACCATGACACACTCCCCCGCAGACATAGGGTCTGCCCCCATGATTGAACTCATCTCCAAAGTCTGGCACAACGACAAAATCCCAGACTCAGCTAAACGCCTAGTCCAACAATGTCTGATATGTCTCCAATACAACCCTGGTAAAGGAACTGCTGTGCCCCGGGGAGGGTTTGGGGTTCCTAGTCACCCCTTTGAGGTCCTACAGATGGACTACATTCAGTTAGAAAGGTGCCAAACCCTGAAGTACGTGCTTGTCGTCGTGTGCGCCTTCAGCAAATGGGTGGAAGCCTACCCAACCCGCGACAACACTGCTATGACTACCGCAAAAGTACTACTGAAAGAATTCTTCCCCCGTTACGGCCTTTGTCGAATTTTGTGGAGCGACAACGGCCCCCACTTCGTAGCCGAAGTTATCCAACTCATCTTAAAAGGGTTGGGTGTAAAACAGAAATTTCATGCGGTCTTCCACCCCCAATCTGCAGGCTTGGTTGAGCGACATAATGCCACATTGAAACTCAAACTAGCCAAAATAGTTGCCACCACAGGACTGAAATGGCCAGACGCCCTCCCACTAGCATTGCTATCAATGTGTTCCACTCCTACCAAACACCACTTAACCCCCTACGAGGTCGTCTTCGGGCGACCCATGAACCTTTGGACTGCACCAAAACCAGCATCCATTCACGACGTCCCGGACGTCCTCATATCTGACTATCTGTACAATCTAACTAAAACGTTGTCTGTTATCCATCAGCAGGTGCTGCAAGCCATTCCCGATGCTTCCAGGGGCTCCGGACACGACATCCAACCCGGCGACTTTGTCCTAGTGCGCAACTTCCAGCGCACCAAGAGTCTGGAGCCCCGGTGGACGGGCCCCCTGCAAGTCCTGATCACCACCCGAACAGCTCTTCGAGTGGAGGGGAAACGTAATTGGCTGCATGCACACCACTGCAAGAAGGTATCATCGGCCCTGACGACCACCGACAACATCACCGCCCAAGAGGAACTTCTGGACAAGGACCGACCATCCCTGAGCTGCTGCCCGAATACAGAGACACTTGAATTGACTGAATATCCCGATCCCACTGTACCATCCAAAGAAGGGTAGAACCTACGACGCAAGGAGGGAACTTCGGCTAAGCAGACCACGAACTAAGTTGAAATCTCAGAGCGGTTGCCTAGTCACCTCAAAGGCCTCCAGGAGAGAAACTAAACAAAGTCTGTGGTTCTGCCCGCTACCGAGTCCCTTGAAGGTGATGGAAGCACCCGACATGAAGATGATGGAAGCAACCGGACGTCCGAAGATCCACTACAAAAATCCAAAGACTGACAAAATGCACAGCTCAAAGACCATTGCACTTTTTGTTACCCTTCTCCTTTGCCTCCTTCTCATGGTCACTTTCTGGATCCTGGAAGAAAACGCACCCGCTCATCAGACATTGCTGACCACTGCCCAACCCACCACCATGAAAGAACACCATCTGATTTCACTTTCACCCCAACTCCGAGAAAGACGTAAGGAGTACTGGAATAACTCTTTTGTGCAACTGCTCCACCAACACAACCTTGCCGCCAATGCCACTAACTGCTGGATCTGTGGATTGCTACCACATGCCACTGGACATTCCATCCCTTTCATCCCTTCGCCCTTCTCTGTCCATGGCTCCTGCCTCGCTTGGCTAATCCTTCTGCAAGAAAGTTACAAGGACAATGCCACTTCCGGCAAAACTGTGTCACACTTCTACCATGGGTTCTGGCTGAACCAAACTGGGAAAACCTCTGCCCCCTTTTGTCCTCTGAGATCAACCACCTCTTTCCATATGGACATCCCTGCCAAAGAGCGAGTTGAAATGCAGGTGTTCAACAACCGAGCCAGACCCACCTTCTCTTACCTCCGGAAACGAACGGGCGCCACCCTAACAGTGGCCCTATCCGTCGTCAACATCACAGGTCTGGTGTGCCTCGAAGGCCTAGGAACACAGCCGGTAGGCCACAGTTCCTGTCTCATCACCCGAACATTGGACTCAGTTGACCCACCCTCCTTTGTTACCTCCCCAAATATGTACTTCGTCTTTGGTGCTAAGGCCTACACCTGGCTTCCGAAAGGTTGGGGAGGCACCTGCTACATCGCTTTTATCCTTCCTCCAACATATGTGGCTCCAGCAAACCATCACCGGCAGAAACGTGCAAAGGACATTGTACAAGCCGACTCCACTGGAGCGCAGTTCATGGACGCAGTAAAGGGACTTGTTCCACTGTGGGGACCAATGGCAAACAGCCATGCCATCCGGCACCTAACCCAGGCAGTCGAAACCACAATGAACATTACAGCCGGCATCCTCGCCAACAACACCGCTGAGCTTCAGGCCGTCCGCCTGGTAGCTCTTCAGAACCGCCTCGTTCTAGACGTGGTTCTGGCTGATCGTGGAGGAGCATGCCGCATCATTGGGTCCAGCTGTTGTACCTACGTACCGGATAACTCACCTTCAGTCTACAAGGCGATTGAACACCTCCACAGACTTTCCGCAGAGGTTCATCAGGAGCAAGAAGGATGGTCGCTTGGGAGTTGGTTTTGGGACACTATTAAAAGTTGGGGTGGAGGTTGTTTACGTTTATCCTAATACCGATTGTGGTACTGTGTGGATGCTGCTTGGGGATTCAATGCTTGCCACCTCTATGTTCACTTTTCATGAACTGCATCTGCCCTAAGACTCTAAACTTTGAAGCAGAACATATGAAAGCTTTATACGAGGTAGAAGTTCGTGGTATTATGGGGATAGATCCGAACTAAACAAGCTGGCGAGATATGTTAAAAGGGAGGACTGTGGAAATTTAGTTTGTAACTGAACATTATCTGCGCCATCTTGTCTCTCCCCAAGCGCCACACGCAGAAAACGCTCGACGGCCATTTTAGGCACCATGACCTCATTGCCGATCGCCAGCGCGTCCCTCTGGTGCTGCGAACATCCCCCCGTGCGCTGACCACCCCCGCTCTCTCGTACATGGGTCATAAACTCTCTCCTTCTCCGCGACCCTGCCATGGAACCACATCCCACGCCTGACCGACACCTTCTTTCATCCCATACATGGTCATACATCCCTTTGATAACCCCCTTCCTCTGCGCCCGATTGTCCGAACCGATCCCAGGCCATCACCTAGCCCTGTGGATGCAGTTTATTGCCCCTACTGTAAGGGAAACACCCCACATCAAAGGGATTACAGTAGATCAAGGCCCCCCACCCCCTGAGACCCGACCAGTCGCACACACCCCCGGGAATTGGCGGAATGTCCAGCTGTGTGATAGCCATCTCCTACTGTGGGTGGGGTGGGGACTTCCACTGTAGATATGTGTGGGAACAAGCTTGAAGTGGGGATTCCAAGGATGTCTTTCCGTACATCAAAGTCTCAACAAGAATGTGTAACATGTAATAAAGCAATAAACCTGTGTATAAGAGGCCAGGCCTCAGAGATGTGGTTAGAGCACCTCGAGACGATACTTTGCTGTCCGATTTGATGTGTTCTGCTCCGACGGAATAAAACTTTGTTTCCTGCCTTCCAGTCTTCAGCGCCTGCCTCTTTATTGGTAAATCATCGAATGGTATAAGAGGCGATTACCGCCGGGCAAAACTTGCAAGGTTATCGACTGAAACTGCCGCTACCATTTAACAGGAGGACTTGGCCGGCTTTTAGCGAGTCAGGAATCATTCCCTGCCGGAGAGAGGCGTTGATTATTGCATTCCAGCTTAGAATAATGGATTGGGCGACGGCAGCAAGGCAGTTGGATGGGAGCGGGTCATTAAAACGGTTATTCGGGTTTAGGGTAGATAGGATTTTGGAGACTGAGTCTTCGTCACAGACTTTGAAGTCAGTCCAGTGAGCATGATTTTTTGGGTGGAGCCTGTGGGGGCGTTGCAGTAGAAGGAGGTGGCTTAGGAAGGGGTTGCAGGTATGTGATGGAGCTGAGTTTGTTTCCAAGGGCTGAGATTTTGTCAGGATATAAGAGGATTGGGGGTTTCTTTCGATGTTTTGGCCAGTTTATTGGATTGATGTTTGACCAGTTCGAAGACCTTGTAGGGTCTGTTCTTGGCCTTCTCTAGTTCAGTTCTGAATAATTCTTTTTTAGAATTGAGTATGTTCCTGTTGTAGACATTTCTGGCCTGGTGGAGGAGTTTTAGATGAGCGACAGAGGGGTGCTGCCTCCAGGTTCTTTCAGCTTGCCGGAGGGCTCTCCTCTCATTGTTGAGGGATCCAGTGAACCAGGGGTTTCTGTCTTTGATTTGGGTTCTTTTCAGTTTTAGTGGGGCTAGATCATCTAGGATGTTCAATATAGTCGCAGTGTAGTGATCGTTTAGGCCATTGACTGTTGTGATATGCGAGGGGGGGAGGTCGGATTTGCAACGAGTCTCGAGATCCCTGCGGTCCAGGTTCTTGATGTCTCTGATCCAGCGTTTGGGAATCACCGGTTGCGGTGCCCTTGTCTTGTGTGTGCCGGGTAGAAGGAAGGTGATGGCGTGGTGCTCAGACCAGTCACATGGGTCTATGGAGATAAGTTTGACTGAAGATTCTTTGGAGATGATCCAGTCAAGAGATGCC
Source organism: Triturus cristatus (assembly GCF_964204655.1). NCBI lineage: Eukaryota > Metazoa > Chordata > Amphibia > Caudata > Salamandridae > Triturus > Triturus cristatus. The sequence continues at coordinate 95,771,354 of NC_140593.1, forward strand.
CCTTTTGAATGAGTTAGGAGAGAGCAGGCTTGGGTCAGGGCTTGATCAGCCAAGAGGTCTTTGATGGCATTGACATGTTGATCCTTGGGATCGTTCCAGTGCAATTTAAAATCACCAAGGAAAATATCATTAGCGTTGGTGGAAATCTTAGCTGTGATGATTTCCATGAGGTGGTCGGTGAAGGAGTCGATCATTCCAGGGGGGTGATAACAGATGTGCAGGTTGCACAGTTGGGTGGAGTTGCTGCAGATAGCGAGGGCGAGGTATTCGCAGGATTCTGGGGTATCCACCAGAAGTTCCGTGACAAGAAGGTTAGAGCGGTAGATGCAGGCGATGCCTCCTCCTTTCTTGTTGGATTGCCTGTCTAGCCTTGCGATGTTGTAGTTGGAAGGGACTAGGAGGTCCAGACATGGAGATGAGGATTCATTGAACCAAAATTCTGTTAGGATTGCTAGGTCGAGATTTTTGTAAAGGATGAGATCAGCAATATCAGCGGCGTGCTTAGCTGCCGATTGGCAGTGGATTAAGAGGCCAGACAGAGTAGTGATGGAGGGAGTTTCGGGAGCCTGGGCGGACAGGTGAACAGGCGCTAGATTACTTCTGACCACAATTCTGTTGCGGATGGTAGCTGGTCTGTTGGGGTTGATAGTGACCGTGCAGATGGCCTGTTCTGCGTTCACATCAGGAGGAAAAGGGGTATCTGGGGCAGAGTTATAGTCCCGGAGGATGGCAAGGATTTCCATTTCAGTGAGGTCTAGTGGACTTGGAGTGGCAAGGGTAGAGTTGTAGGAGAGGACAAGAGCAAGGGTTTCTTCCTCTGAGAAGTGATGTGGTTGCTTGCGGGGGCGAAGATGTCTTAAGGACAGTGGAAGAGGCTGTTTAGGGAACTCTGTTATCATGGCGGGGGTGGAGTTTGGCAGGGGCATGAGGTTGGCGAATGAGAGTTCAGCGAGGAAGTTAATGTGCTAATACATGCAGCATTAGCACTTTAGGGCGAGATACAGGGGAGGGAGCTAGCAGAGTGTACAGGGAGGGCTTGAGTTCCAAAGTTGTCCAATAGGCAGTTTAACACAAGCAAATTGTTGAAGACAGAAGGATACGATCAACTCTCAGTAGTATTGGGTAAAACATGAATACTTTAATGGGCTGATCCAAGACGGATTTGGCCAATCCTTGAGCCAGTGCCTCAGAAGCTGGTAGAATAAAGCCAATGGCTGAAAGGAGGGGATGAAAAGCCTACTCTATGCATATTGTTAGCAAAAGGTTTGTTTGACAGACGCACTCGACACTGCTTAAATTGTAAGAGAAAGAGTGCCAGTCCACGAAACTCTGCTTAGAAGCCCATGGCCGGTGCAATTAAACGTCGGCGCACCGAATACCAAGGCTGGTAGTCTTATATCCACCTCATGTCTCTTTAATCCACTACCAGACTCTCCTTGCATCATTATTGGCTCCTCTTTGTGACGGCTTTGCCGTCTTTCTCTTTCTCCGTCTTTCCGATCTGTTTTGTTTTTCCCTCTCTTGCGCTCAGTAAATATCTGATGTGATATTATAAGTAAAAAGAAATGCCAGGGCCCCTCTGGCAACCACCAGATCATATTAATCACTGCACTGCCAAACCCCCAAACTAAAAGGACAAAGTGAAGGACACGTGAAACGGCTAATCTCAACATAATGAATATACTTCCTGAAAACAGAACTGGCTGAAAGTCACACTCATCACATTGGCCCATTTGACAGCTATGATTTTAGGTACCAGATCTATGCATGCTCAGACTTGTAGGTTCAAACCTACACAGGTAAATTGCACATTTCTGCTGCCCATCCAGCGTGGACTGGCAGAAGGTGCCACACACCCCATTTGAGACAAATGCATGACTTGCCTTAATCCACACTTAGGTTATCAGGTACAACATATTTCATAGGTGGTGCCAGGGACAGCGTGACATATATGGTTTATCTTGCTTAACATGCCGTTCCCAGAATGCATTGCTCACTCTTGGTAGTTGCATCCATCTGCAAGCTGTGAAGTAATGTGTTGTTTATGATATCTTCAGAAAAGACCCAGGGCCATATTCTCAAGGAGCTATTGCCGAGTTATCGGCACCTTAATGCAGCCAAATTTGCGATAAACTTACCACCCCATTCACAAGCTGGTGCAAACAGCCCATATCACCGGTTTTCCGGTGATAGCAGCGGCAAAAAACATCACCAAGGATGACCCTGACAACTATCTCTAATGAGATGCAGAGCATGCGTTCCCGAGCAAAAAGCCGCGAAAACACCACTTCACAACATTCTCAACGACCAGCCACATCTGCGAAAAGATCACAAAACAGGCGATAAGGTGCGTTAGCACCAGGAAACTAACACCTGCTCTGACCTGGTGTAAAGTCGAACGACAACGTGCAGCAGCCAAGGGAGCACAGCCCAAAGCCAGACATGAAGAACAACAGATGCCCCCGAGCAACTGAACATGCAACACGGAGTCCCAATATGGCAACAACACCAACCGCCACCACACCCAGGACCACAACCCCCCCTCCCGGAAATCCTCCCCCCGGGACCACCAAAGAGGCAGCACGGACAAAGATAGTGGACCCACAGGAAACGCACCAGCATCACAGACTCAACACCAGAGGATGCCATTGTCCACTACAGGCTCAAAAGGACAACCATCCTCCGCTTCCTGAACATCATTGCCCAACAGGCCGACGGCACCAACACAGCGGACAACCAGCATCCCACCCCACACAAAGCTGCTGGCTATGATGCACCTGTTGGCCCCTGGTACCCCCCAACAAACACCCGCCACAGTTGGAGGAGTCTCACAGCCAGCTGCATCCAAGTCCCACACACCTGTCTGGTACCCCAGTACCTATACGTCTACCACAATGCACAGGATCCCCTGGAGACCAAGCCAGGACCCTACGCCATAGCTGGATGCATGCACGTGTTGGGGGCAATCCACAGCACACATGTCCTACTTGTGCCCCCTGGTGACACAGCACACAATTCCCGCAACAGAAAGCACATGTCTCACATCAATGTGCAGGCAACATCCGAACACCGTGGAATCTACACCAACGTCGTCGCCAAATACCCAGCCAGTATGCATGAGTCCTTCATTCTCCGACAGTCCATCATCAACCAGCGCTACCAGGATGGCACCAAGGAAAATGCATAGCCCCTTGGCAAGTTCAAAATGAATACCCCGCACATCTCAACTCTACAACCATGCAACTCACAACTCTGGCAATACACACGTCACAAAATCACATACAACATGCAAAACAACATGCACACCCACCAGACACGACAGAACAACTTACAGTGTTAACCTGGGCAATCAGTGAACATGAGCCATCAACGGCATGGCGCCTCAACCACACAATAGCGGAATGTGGGGAGAGGTGGGAACCAGGCATGTGTGAAGGAGGCAGGAGAACCATGATTGTGCAAGTACACAATGCCAAGAGTGGCTGCGATGTGCTGGACAGACCGCAGTATACAGAACACACCCATATCCATGGTGACATACACTGCTGGTGTATGGAGTGTAGTGGACAGTGGACGCAACCATGTCACCCCAGCCAGTGGGGGAGTACGTGGAAATGTTGGCTGTTACGTAAGTGTGAGCAGAGTGGGATTGCCTGGCGTACACAGGCCAGCACAGGGGTGTGAATAAAAAACACGTAGCCCTGGGCGTGGTCCTCTTCCAGGATGGCCAGCAACTCTGCCATGGCGGCACCTCTCACCCCACCATGAGGCCGACGCAGTCCTCCTGAGCAGAGTTGCCTGCGATCCTGTGAGCCTGCCGCTGGACCCCGAACCTGTCAGGCCCGCCTCTGCACAGCCAGGTCACACTGATCACCTGCAGACACCAGCGTGTGTCAAGGAGGGCCCACCACGTGCCGCCACAAGCTCCAAGCCGGAGGTCCGCGTCCCTGGCAGTCTCCTCAGACCATCACGGCCTCCACAACACAGGCCCACTTTACTCTTTTCCCGTTGACGTACTCTACTGCTGCACCCGGCCTACACAACGGTCAAGTAGGTCACACATTTGGAACTGAGTCTTGATTACACTATGGCAGAGAACATCAATTATGGCAGATTTTATCTCACTATATTCTCATCGATGTGGTGCCACCAAGTCTGTGCATAGCAGTCCATCCACAGGTGTCCGTGGGCCCACGAGAACTACTGCCCTCGGGCCATGCTGCGTTCGAGTCGTTTGCACATGTGGGTCTGAGTCTTGATTTGTCAATGGCAGAGTACATATCATTGCACGCAAGGAGAGGTGTAAGAGGATGATGCATTTCAGTCCGGAGGGTAAAAGGATCATCGTAATGGAGGTGAATGAACACCAACGACAACTGCCCTAGTGTCACTGACTCTGTGCTTCGCAAGCCGACGGCACGTGGTTGTGGACCCCTGCTGACCGCTGCCTCAGGCCTCCACTGCGGTCTAGTAGGTCACACACTATTCGAATTCAGTCTTGATTTATGTATGGCTAACTTGATGTCATTGTACAGGCCTCAACGCAGACTGCATTCCCTTTCAGCCCCAGTGTTACTAAGTCTGTTCCCTGACATTCATGGACATTCTCTGGTCGTACATTGGTGGCATCTGAGTCTATGGACTAGGGGGTAGTTTTCATCCTCGTGTGGCTGGTATTTTAATTGGTGTTGGCAATCAGGCTGTCACTTTTCACCCCACCATTTGCTGCTTCCGGATAACATCAAACCTCTGCATCATGCCCTGGAGGACACCTTCCACTGTCCCCCGCAACCCTCCGCCACATACACCTCGGACATTGATGAGGACCCGCTCAGCTCGCGTGGCCTATCTGATTGCACCACAAGTCACCGTCCCGTGGTGGGGTGCCTGTGCCAGCCGCTGTGAATCCGGGGCCACTAATTCTGTGAAGCTCAAGTCCGGCACCCTGTCTGAATGAATATTGGATGACCTCTGTGATGGTGGTCTTGGGGTCATCGACACCATGTGCATGTGGCCTTGCGCTGTCCGCTGCCTCTGGCCTCAAATGCGGACCACCAGGGCTCACACATCAAATCGAGTGCTGACCGGCCCAGACGTCACATCACCGCAGGAGGCACATGCCATCATCGCCAGGGCAAACTCCAACCACCATCTGCTAGAGTCGAAACAGTGGTACTGGCAGACCAACGGAGTTTCTCAGACCTGTCGTGGATGCCATCATCTGCCTGATACCCTGCTCAGCACTCCAAGTGCCACTGACTCAGTGCACCACAACCCATGGACCGTAACTGTTTGATTACGGTGCTGTGGAGAGGTTGCGCAGCAATGTCACCTCAGGCAGTGTGGGAGACCTGTGATGTTGACGAGGAGGTTGAGTCAGGTCTAACACACCCCACTGCATCTGCATCAGGAATGACCCGAAGGAACACAATCCTAGACATTTTCTTCACATGAGCGCCCTCATCTCTAGTACCCCAACCTCGGTGCACTGCAAATCACGGACACTTCTGTTTGTATGTTGGGTGACCTCTATACTTTCTCCGGCTCCCTCCACGTTGCTCAGCAGTTGACTCTGTTATGCAGGTGTTTTTTGTTTCCATTGCACTGGTGTCCACTGTTCAAGTTGTTGCCAGCACCAAGCACTCCGTGCGGGCTGGCTTATACTCACCCCACACACATCCAGCACAGGCGTCACTGTACATGTGGCCCTGCCAATAAAGGGGCTGAGCGCACGTGCCCATAGCCAGTTCTACATGATATCTGCGTGTGTCCTTGTGGTCTTGTTGTATGCATGAGGGCCCAACAACATTACATTGTGCTGTGTACAGCGGACGCAGACATGTCACCGCAGGCAGCGGGTCAGAGCTTGGACATGTTGCTTTATCATCACCCACTCAATTCGTAAGGGGAGTAGACTGGGCCGTCGTAGGCAGAGCCAACGTGGGTGTGTGACTGATTTGTGCGTGCCCATTGGCGTGGTTCTGTACTGGGAATGTCCATCCGCATGCATCTCTGTCGCAGTGTGGGTCTCCTTTGTAGGGTGTAGGTGGTCCCTGATGGGACTTGGACATCCACGTATGTGGTCCAGTTCGGCTTCCATGAGCTCTGACCCCACCCGCACCTGTTCGGCCACCTCCTTTTGGCATTCTGACACCTGGCATTGGAATGCGATGTGTGCCTAGGTGGAGTGTTGAGAGCTAGCTGTGGTGATGGGTGCTTCCAGCTGTGTGGTCTGTGCAGGGGTTGGGGTCTTCTCTATGTAGCTTGGCTGCCCTGGTCCTGGTGGTGGTTTGCCTGAGATGTCCATGAGCTGTTGTAGGGCGTCGGTGTCGAAGGTGTTGTGGTGGCCTCCGGCATCACTGCTGGGTTGTCTGGTCTGGCCTGCTGGAGGTGTTTTTTGTCCCTCTGCAATGTGAAGGGGAGATGCATGTTGGCATGTATGTTTGCGCATTGTTCTTGTAGACATGCAGACTGTGTAACAATGTACATTGTGACTGTTTGGGCGGTGCTGGCAATTTGAATGGGGACAGTGGACATTTGGACTACGTGACGAATGTGAGGTTGTACACGTACATATGTATCTGACAGTTTCCTGCTCTGTTCAATGTGAGTGGCCTGTTTCTGCGCATGTGCGGACCCAGTTGTGTCCCCTGTTTGGCAGTGTCGGTGTTGCACTTTGTGCCACATTGTCATGGGATGTGCTGTTCTTGCTATGTGTGTGTGCTGCAGTGTGCAACGGGGATGGGGGACTTGATCCTGGGTCATTGTGGGTGTGCAGTGTGCTCTACTTACTTGTGCATGTGTGCCATTGTGCCCAGGACAGTCCCTGGTCGTTACTCACCCTGTTGTTGTTGTGTCAGGTCCTCTCGAGCTGTGTCCGTACTCCCATCTCCTTGCACCGTCTCCACACTGATGACTGGCCTCCATTTCCTCCGGCTCCTCCTGTGGTGCAGGACTCCCACCTCCTGTCGCCGTTGCTGCCTTCCTGTTGGCTGCGGGTTTGTGCCTGGTTTAGGTTTTCAGGTCATGCCAGCGCCTCTTGGCCTCCTCCATTGGCCTCCTCAACACTCCGGCTGCATTCCAGGTAGTCTGATTGTGGGTCAGTTGATGGTAGTCTTCTGTCACCTCCGTGACGCTTGTCTTGTTTTCCTGCAGACTGCACCCCATCTTCCTCTCCATCTTCTCCCTGGCCTTCCCCTACCCGTTGTACCTTGCTGGTGGTCTGTGGGGCTAGTGGGGTTCGTGTTGGCCTCTGCGCTCGGTCAGGGTGCATCCATGTTGCTGCGCACTTTGGATTGTTTCTGGTGTGTTTTTCTTGTTCTTCTTTTGTAGTGCATTTTCCCACTGTACGCGTGGGATTTGCAGCCCTGCCGCTGGTTTTCGCAGCTTTTTGTATCTCGCTTGGCCTCATCGCAGCTTTTTTTGTGTTCGCGCTTCGCATTTTTGTGGCGTGGCGTTGATTTTAACGCGGCCATTTGACGCATCATCTGGTGATTATCGCATGGTACCGCCGTGTTGTGGATACTTGGTTGACACGGCGTAAGTTTCCCGCGATAGACTGCGATGTTGAGGGTTGCGTTAAGTAACTTTTGTGATGGTTATCACACGTTCTTGAGAATATACCCCTCTGTATGAGTTTGGCTTGCATGCCACATCATTGGGCACATTGGAAACCGTGCCCTTGTTTCAATGGAAGAAAGATGCCAAAATGCCAGCTACTCACAAAGACCTGGAGACCTCTGTGCACTGCTTTCAGTACCACAAGCTCAGTTATCCCTCAGCACTGGATTGTCTTTTCCAGGATTGCTGAGAGAGTTGAATACACTGAGCTCGTTGCAAATTGAAATTGCTTAATACTGCTGTCGCCTCACGGTCCTTGTTCATGCACTGATGTCTGCACCTCTGTGGACTGCATCTCTTGTCATTTCTTTGCTGACTGGTCACTGCCTTGCTTCTGCCGGAGCCTGTGCCGTGGTCCAAGGATGCTTAAAGCAGATTTCTCCAAGCCCTGCATTGCATTTTGCTTTACTTTATTCTGCCTTTAGTCTACAGTCAGATGCAACCCCTGGCTGATCCCTCCCTAGTTTGCCCCGTTTGTTCTTTCTCTCCTAGAGTATCCCTTTCCTTCCTGCCTTGTATCTCTGTTCCTCACACTAATGTCCCTTGTTCTTTTTGCCATTTTCCTCATCACTGTATTTTATCTGCTTGGTGCTTGTGTTTTCCTTTCTTTCAGTCTCTAGTTACCCTGCAGTCCTGCCTCTTTGTTACAGATACTAACCTCCTTGTGCGTGCCCTGGCATCCACAGGTTTGCCCTGCCTACCTCGTCTCACCTCTAGCATCCTCGAGCTTGTCCGCCATTGTTTGTTCTTCAGTGTCTCCTTGACACTCTGCTCGTGTTTGCTTGCTGCATTTCTTGGGTCCCTATTGCTTGCCCTGTTCTGTTTGGACTCCAGTTTTCTCCTTTTGTCTTGCTTGTCCAGTGCCAGGAGTCCAGTTTCTTCTGATGTATCTGTGCTTCTTTACTTAGAGCTTTTTTCGCTCTGCTGCCTGCCTTGTGCTCTTTTTGGTCGCTCTGTTTGTTAAGTTTATCACTTTGTGCTCACTTGTATAGAACTGTACTCCTTTTGTACAGGTTATTCCATGAATCCATCACTGCCCCACTTTTGTCTTGTGTTACACGTAGTTGTGCTTACTATTTTTGAGATATTGTGTTTTTGTAGGACTGTCCTCTGTTTCTGGCTGATCCTATAGTGGCTCGTCCCGTGTATGGAAGCACACAATCCTACTGTGTACCCTGGGGCCTAGATAGAGAATCACTCCTGGTGCCCCTTTTCTATGGGGTTTACATGGTGACTCTCTGTAAGAATAAATTGCATTGAGTTTCCCTAAGACCATGGAGGCTCTGACTCATACCTTTGTACAGCCCTGCTGGTAACCTAGTATGTGTGTCCAGTTGTTGGTTCTTGTCACTGCTTGTACACTGTAGGATTGCCCTTCTGGTGCCCTAGTAGAAAGCCCGATGGTAACCTAGTGTGTTTGTCCAGTTGTTGGCTCTTGTCCCTGCTTTTACACAGTCGGACTGCACTGCTGGTACCCTAGTAGGTACAGATAACAATGGTCCTTGACCAATAATTCAAGAGGAACTTATTTTGTTTAACACAATAATCAGTTTAAACATTTTGGAGCTAGCAAATGTCAGCTCACAGTTTATATTCAACCATTTGGATTTGCAAAAATGTAGAAGCTGTGCAACAACCAATTTAAAAAACAATTCATATTTATTAAGTTGATAAAAGACACAAAATGGTTCAGAAAAATGGAGAGGGTCGTAAAAGGAAGAAAAGTTGTTCCAAGAGAAACGTGTAAAGGAGTGCTCAAGGGTGTCAAAAATTCAAAGTAAAGAGGGACATAGAGTTTTAAAGACTGTACATAGAACTGATACTGATTAAACAGTTTGTTGTAGCCTGGCCAATCACAAGATAAAGTTTGGCAATTCACATCAAAAACCAGAAGATTTTTTCTTGGTTGGAATGAGGGTGACATGAAATTGTGGTCCAGGTACACAAGGGGGGATTTCGTCGATGTTTCGATCCGACTGGATGGCAAAGAGGGGTAATTTAAACCTCAGCCATGCGGATCTTCCTCAGGACAGGGGGCGGGAGGGGGCGACCCTAAATCGTAAATTAAAAATGAGTGTAATTATTGAGGGGGCACCTCCAAGGGTTGCCAAAAAAAACTTATTTAAAGGTTGCACATCCAGGGATGGGGAAAGCTCACCTCATCAACCGTGTTAGGCGCCCGAAGCGTCCAGGGGTTGAGGCATCAACTATATTCTGTATATGACCTCAATCGTAGTTGTGAATCATCACTTATTGAGGTTGTGGTGGGAATGGCATCAGTACCTGAAAAATATTTACACCTGTAGTTGCCATGATGCCAAGAAGACAACCAGAATTGTAAAAGGAAGCTAGGGGCATCTCCACTTACCCGCAATAATGTTGCGCTGAGTGCTCACAGGCAGCGGATCTGGTCGCTAAATTGGTTTCGGCCACAGCCTAATGAATAGAGCTAAAAGGAAAGGAATACCTGTTAAGGGATTATTCCATCAATGTCACAGGGAGGGATAGTGAACTCCATGTAATGGGGAATTAATATTACCTTTTGGTGCTTCAAAAAACCAGCTTCCTCACTCCAAGACAGTCGCAACCAAATGGTAGTAAAACCACCGGAGTATTTAAGTAGTGGAGGAAAGGGGCGGGGATGTCAATTAAGGGCGGTGACTCATGCCGCCCGTGTGGAACCATGGCCATAGCAGAAAGACTCAATTCTGAGTCTGACATCTCCCATGTGTTTCACAATTCAGTATCCCTAACCAGGCAGCACTTGGAAACAGTTCAGATTAATGAGCCATAATTTAAAACACACATATAATAATAATTAAGGACCAGACATTGCTTGGAAATGATTATGCAAACATTGTTAAATTAAAGATCACAGTAAGTTATGGCCATAGTAGAAAGACTCAATTTGGAGTCTGACATCTCCCATGTATTTCGCAATACTTGAAAACAATTCAGATTAATGGGCTATATTTTAGAACACACATATGATTATAATTAAGGACCAGACATTACTTGGAAATGATTACGCAAACATGGACGCATTGTTAAAATAAAGATCACCATGAGTTACAAATTAACGTGAAGATTAGGTGCGGTGCACATGTGAGATAACACAGTTGAGTGTATATGCATATCTAGATGAACCATCAATGGCGATTCTCATAGAACAATCAAAGTATAATTAACATCGAACAAAACGAAAAACCACAATTCTTACAAACAAAATTAAAATCATTGCGAGCAGGAAAAAGCTCATGGCAAAAGGGTAATAAGATGGACAGTGTAAGCCCATGTTAACGGAGCCATAAGGTTGGGTGATTTCTAGGCCTGGGCGAAGCACTACGCTACGCTCGCGTAGTTTGCGAAGTTCGCGCTACTTCGCACTACGCGAACTGCACGTAGCACATTGCGAACACGCGTAGCGTAGTGTTGCGTAGTGCTGCGGTCATTTTTTGCTTGCTCGCGGTCCTCAACGTCAAGTTGGCGACCGCGAGCAAGCAAAATGACATCCCGGCGAGAATTTTTCCTTGTTCGTGATCGCGAGCATGGAAAATAAACCTCCCGGCGAGATTCCCAATGCGAGGAGGTCAGGATTCTCATTGCGATGGGTCGCGTATGCTCGCGACCGCTCGCGATGAGAAACTACCAGTTCGCGTTGAGAAAGCTGCCGCTCGAGTAAAAATCTACTCGAGCAGCAGAAAACTACAGCTCGCACTGTTTAAGATGCCATTTTCAATGATTGCACAGTGCCGGTTGCTTGTCCGCACTGTGCAATCATTGAAAACAACATCTTGCACAGTGCGAACATGTTACTACGCAGTTCGCGAAGTGCTACGCGTAGCTCGCGTAGTGCGAACTTCACTTTGCGTAGCTTCGCGAAGTGCTACTTCGCGAACTACGCCCACATGGTAGATAGTGTTAGAAAGGGGCTAAACAGCGCTGAAAGATTATTCACCCATTGCTAAGTGCAGAAACCTGCCTAGCTATCTCCTCATACACGCTACGGTGTCAAAGCGATGTATCCACCTGCACTCCCAAAAGTTGAGGACCCTAGAGAAACCTCTTCCCCGTGGGTTAGCTTGAACCTTTTCTAGAGCACACCAACGGAGGCTCTCAGGTGTGTGTTCAAAGTTTTTAAAATGTTCAACAAGGGGTGCTCCCTGTACCTGGCAACGTATACGGCTGCAGTGTTGCAGGTTGCATGTTTTTACTTTTTGTACCGTTTGGCCGATATACACAAAAGCACACAGGTAGGAAATGGTGTAAATTACCCCAGAGGAGTTGCAGTTTGTATGGTCTTGAAGTGTATGCGTGTAGTTGTATGTGAATGTTTTAAGTTCACTGGTCATGGGGCACACCTTGCATTGCCCGCACTTGAAATGTCCTTTGACCGGCGGAATGTTGCAGAAGTTTGTTTGTGGGGATCTGGGTTCCATGGGTAACAATGATCTAACTACATGCTCCCTCACGTTTTTACCTTTCTGGAAGGCATGCATAGGCGGAGGAGAGCCACCGAGCTCATCTGCCACTAGATGCCAGTGGCTGTTTATTATTTTCTTGATAGTATTGCTTTTAGTGCAGAAGGTGGTTATGCAAACCAACCTCTCTTGGTCAGTGGTGTTTCTCTCTTTGGGTTCCAAGAGGGACTCTCTGTAGTTAAACCATGCACGGTTACGTGCCTTTTTAAGCAGTCTTAAGGAATAACCCCTATCTGTCAGACGGGATATCAAATCAGCTCATTCACGGAAATAGTCATCTTTTTTGGAACATTTCCTGCGCAACCTTAGGAATTGACCAAAAGGCAGATTATCCCCAAGGTTGCGTGGATTATGACTTGAGTAATGCAAGATGGTATTGCGTTCACTCACCTTTCTGTATAGGCTGGTGTACAGTTTGCCTTCTTCCACCTTTATGATTAGATCCAAAAAGTTTACAGAAGAGTCACTGTAGTCTAAAGAAAATTGTATATCCTCGCAACAGTTGTTCAGCCAAGAATGGAATTCTCTAAGTTGATGTATGCTTCCTTGCCATATTAACAATACATCGTCAATGTACCAACACCGTAGTTCGATACATTGAGTGTAGGGGTTCTGTTAGTTGAAGATGTAAGTGTGTTCAAACACGTCCATAAATATAATCGCTAGATTGGGTGCGAAGCTAGCCCCCATGGTGACTCCCTTAGTTTGGAAGTAGAAATCGCCCTGGAAGCTAAAGAAATTCCCAGTCATAGCCACCTCAAGAAGCTTGATGATAAAATCAGTGGGGACTCTATGTGGTCTGGGATGTTTATCCAAAATTTAGCTCATAACTCGAAGTGCTTCTTCTTGGGGAATATTCATGTAGAGAGATGTGATGTCCATGGTGGCAAGGAGGTTACCATTCTCATTGAATAGGCGATTGTCTACAAGTTGGATCGTTTGCATAGTGTCTCTCAAATAGGTAAAAGTATTTTTGGCTATGGGTTTAAGGAATACATCAATGTATTTGCATAGTGGCTCTAAGATAGAGCCACAGCCAGAGACTATGGGTCTCCCCGGAGGGTCATGCATTCTTTTGTGAATTTTGGGGAGGGTGTATATTGTTGAAGTCCTTAGATGTTTATTACTTAGGTAATCAAAGTAATGCGTACTTAGGAAACCTGTCTCTAAACCTTCAAGGGTAATGTGTCTAATACTGTCCATGATTTCTTTAGTGGGATCTGATCTTAGTTTTTCATAGTTGCCCTGCACCCTCAGCTGGTCAGTATCTCTTCCTTGTAATCGTCATTGTTTTGTATTACAATAGCCACCCCCTTATCGGCAGGCTTAATTACTATATTGGCGTTGTTACTGAGACCTGTCAAGGCCAGGCATTCAGATTTACTGATATTGTACCCAACATAATTTCTTTGAGAGAGTTTTAGTGATGTCCCGTATTACCACTTGTTCATATGTCAGAATCTTATTCATTTAAAATGTTCATTTTTTATTTATATATAAATTCATTCTAAAAGCTGAATTTAATTTGACAAATTAAGAACTTGTCCAACATCTAGCCACTATGTTTTAAATAGGATAAATTCATTTTATGTTTATTTGTTTGTGTGTTTTATGTTTGAATTCTGTACATTGAATCAGGTCATAGCTGTCTGTATAAATGTATTTTACACTTTCGTGATTATGTTGTTTAACACAGAAAGTTTAAACATTTTTGATTTAAACAGTTTTGAAATTATATATAAATAAAAAATGAAGATTTTAAATTGATGTTTAGTGCACTGAGTTTAGATATACATCAATGAGCCTGTTGTAGGTCTTTCATGACCAGTTAATTGCCTAGGTTTTTTGTTTCAACTTGCATTTTCTCTGCCCTAGGACTTATCCTGCTGTGCAAGGGGTCCCTTTTGTGTCGCAAGTATTTTCTAAAACCACCTCTCCCTCTGGTTGAGAACCTCCCTTGTGAGTCCTTGATGTAATATCCTTCCTGTAAGTAGGGATATGTGTTCTTTTTATCGTAATTTTTGATATCCTTAGCCAATTTGTCAACCTTGGTGGTTTGCGTGTACAAATCAAAATCTTTGAGTGTTCTCTCTAGTCTCTCTAAGGCCTCTTTAGCATTAGTTAGTGCTTTGTCATCAGATAATTCTTTTTTTAAATCAGCAATTTCCTTTATTAAGCGTTCTACCTCTTCTAATGCTGTCTCTATTACCAGCACCATCCAGTGCCTGGAACAATTATTGGAGACAAAGCTGACATTCAACTTAAATTTGGGATTATCGATGAAGATGGGAGGCTCATTCCTCACTTGTAGTCCCACAGGAATAACATTTGACTGTAAGTATTTGGTTAACACATGTCCATGTAACCTTGTTCGAATTAATTTCTTCTCTAATCTTTCCAGTCTATTTATCTTTTCATTCAGTGAGAGGTCAATACTAGGTGTAGTTCTCCCTAGAAAACCGATGCCACCTTGCGCTTGTAGCAAACGGTCTATGTATTCTTCACTGTATGTGTATGTTTCTTTTTCAGACGTATCCCAAGTAATAGTCACAGACAAATTAACAATTTGAACAAAAAACAACAAAACATCAATAACACTTACAATAATTGACAAACAAAAAAACCTCGCAGGATTCTCCTGCACAAGGTAGGAACCCTGCTGGTAACCTAGAATATGTATTCAGTTGTTGGTTCTTGTCACTGCTTGTACACCGTAGGATTGCCCTGCTGGTACCCTAGTAGGAACCCTGCTGGTCACCTAGTATGTGTGTCCAGTTGTTGGTTCTTGTCACTGCTTGTACACCGTAGGATTGCCCTGCTGGTGCCCTAGTAGAGAGCCTGCTGGTGACCTAGTGTGTTTGGCCAGTTGTTGGCTCTTGTCCCTGCTTGTACGCAGTCGGACTGCACTGCTGGTACCCTAGTAGGAACCCTGCTGGTCACCTAGTATGTGTGTCCAGTTGTTGGTTCTTGTCACTGCTTGTACACCGTAGGATTGCCCTGCTGGCGCCCTAGTAGAGAGCCTAATGGTACCCTAGTGTGTTTGTCCAGATGTTGGCTCTTGTCCCTGCTTGTACGCAGTCGGTCTGCACTGCTAGTACCCTAGTAAGAACCCTGCTGGTCACCTAGTATGTGTGTCCAGTTGTTGGTTCTTGTCACTGCTTGTTCACCGTAGGATTGCCCTGCTGGTGCCCTATTAGAGAGCCTTATGGTAACCTAATGTGTTTGTCCAGTTGTTGGCTCTTGTCCCTGCTTGTACGCAGTCGGACTGCACTGCTGGTACCCTAGTAGGAACCCTGCTGGTCACCTAGTATGTGTGTCCAGTTGTTGGTTCTTGTCACTGCTTGTACACCGTAGGATTGCCCTGCTGGTACCCTAGTAGGAACCCTGCTGGTCACCTAGTATGTGTGTCCAGTTGTTGGTTTTTGTCACTGCTTGTACACCGTAGGATTGCACTGCTGGTACCCTAGTAGGAACCCTGCTGGTCACCTAGTATGTGTGTCCAGTTGTTGGTTCTTGTCCCTGCTTGTACACCGTAGGATTGCACTGCTGGTACCCTAGTAGGAACCCTGCTGGTAACCTAGTATGTGTATCCAGTTGTTGGTTCTTGTCACTGCTTGTACACCGTAGGATTGCCCTGCTGGTGCCCTAGTAGAGAGCCTGCTGGTAACCTAGTGTGTTTGTCCAGTTGTTGCTTCTTGTCCCTGCTTGTACACCGTAGGATTGCACTGCTGGTACCCTAGTAGGAACCCTGCTGGTCACCTAGTATGTGTGTCCAGTTGTTGGTTTTTGTCACTGCTTGTACACCGTAGGATTGCACTGCTGGTACCCTAGTAGGAACCCTGCTGGTCACCTAGTATGTGTGTCCAGTTGTTGGTTCTTGTCCCTGCTTGTACACCATAGGATTGCACTGCTGGTACCCTAGTAGGAACCCTGCTGGTAACCTAGTATGTGTGTCCAGTTGTTGGTTCTTGTCACTGCTTGTACACCGTAGGATTGCCCTGCTGGTGCCCTAGTAGAGAGCCTGCTGGTAACCTAGTGTGTTTGTCCAGTTGTTGGTTCTTGTCCCTGCTTGTACACCGTAGGATTGCACTGCTGGTACCCTAGTAGGAACCCTGCTGGTCACCTAGTATGTGTGTCCAGTTGTTGGTTCTTGTCCCTGCTTGTACACCGTAGGATTGCACTGCTGGTACCCTAGTAGGAACCCTGCTGGTCACCTAGTATGTGTGTCCAGTTGTTGGTTCTTGTCCCTGCTTGTACACCATAGGATTGCACTGCTGGTACCCTAGTAGGAACCCTGCTGGTAACCTAGTATGTGTGTCCAGTTGTTGGTTCTTGTCACTGCTTGTACACCGTAGGATTGCCCTGCTGGTGCCCTAGTAGAGAGCCTGCTGGTAACCTAGTGTGTTTGTCCAGTTGTTGGTTCTTGTCCCTGCTTGTACACCGTAGGATTGCACTGCTGGTACCCTAGTAGGAACCCTGCTGGTCACCTAGTATGTGTGTCCAGTTGTTGGTTTTTGTCACTGCTTGTACACCGCAGGATTGCCCTGCTGGTGCCCTAGTAGAGAGCCTGCTGGTAACCTAGTGTGTTTGTCCAGTTGTTGGCTCTTGTCCCTGCTTGTACGCAGTCGGACTGCACTGCTGGTACCCTAGTAGGAACCCTGCTGGTCACCTAGTATGTGTGTCCAGTTGTTGGTTCTTGTCACTGCTTGTACACCGTAGGATTGCCCTGCTGGTACCCTAGTAGGAACCCTGCTGGTCACCTAGTATGTGTGTCCAGTTGTTGGTTTTTGTCACTGCTTGTACACCGTAGGATTGCACTGCTGGTACCCTAGTAGGAACCCTGCTGGTCACCTAGTATGTGTGTCCAGTTGTTGGTTCTTGTCCCTGCTTGTACACCGTAGGATTGCACTGCTGGTACCCTAGTAGGAACCCTGCTGGTAACCTAGTATGTGTATCCAGTTGTTGGTTCTTGTCACTGCTTGTACACCGTAGGATTGCCCTGCTGGTGCCCTAGTAGAGAGCCTGCTGGTAACCTAGTGTGTTTGTCCAGTTGTTGCTTCTTGTCCCTGCTTGTACACCGTAGGATTGCACTGCTGGTACCCTAGTAGGAACCCTGCTGGTCACCTAGTATGTGTGTCCAGTTGTTGGTTTTTGTCACTGCTTGTACACCGTAGGATTGCACTGCTGGTACCCTAGTAGGAACCCTGCTGGTCACCTAGTATGTGTGTCCAGTTGTTGGTTCTTGTCCCTGCTTGTACACCATAGGATTGCACTGCTGGTACCCTAGTAGGAACCCTGCTGGTAACCTAGTATGTGTGTCCAGTTGTTGGTTCTTGTCACTGCTTGTACACCGTAGGATTGCCCTGCTGGTGCCCTAGTAGAGAGCCTGCTGGTAACCTAGTGTGTTTGTCCAGTTGTTGGTTCTTGTCCCTGCTTGTACACCGTAGGATTGCACTGCTGGTACCCTAGTAGGAACCCTGCTGGTCACCTAGTATGTGTGTCCAGTTGTTGGTTTTTGTCACTGCTTGTACACCGCAGGATTGCCCTGCTGGTGCCCTAGTAGAGAGCGTGCTGGTAACCTAGTGTGTTTGTCCAGTTGTTGGGTCTTGTCCCTGCTTGTACGCAGTCGGACTGCACTGCTGGTACCCTAGTAGGAACCCTGCTGGTCACCTAGTATGTGTGTCCAGTTGTTGGTTCTTGTCACTGCTTGTACACCGTAGGATTGCCCTGCTGGTACCCTAGTAGGAACCCTGCTGGTCACCTAGTATGTGTGTCCAGTTGTTGGTTTTTGTCACTGCTTGTACACCGTAGGATTGCACTGCTGGTACCCTAGTAGGAACCCTGCTGGTCACCTAGTATGTGTGTCCAGTTGTTGGTTCTTGTCCCTGCTTGTACACCGTAGGATTGCACTGCTGGTACCCTAGTAGGAACCCTGCTGGTAACCTAGTATGTGTATCCAGTTGTTGGTTCTTGTCACTGCTTGTACACCGTAGGATTGCCCTGCTGGTGCCCTAGTAGAGAGCCTGCTGGTAACCTAGTGTGTTTGTCCAGTTGTTGCTTCTTGTCCCTGCTTGTACACCGTAGGATTGCACTGCTGGTACCCTAGTAGGAACCCTGCTGGTCACCTAGTATGTGTGTCCAGTTGTTGGTTTTTGTCACTGCTTGTACACCGTAGGATTGCACTGCTGGTACCCTAGTAGGAACCCTGCTGGTCACCTAGTATGTGTGTCCAGTTGTTGGTTCTTGTCCCTGCTTGTACACCATAGGATTGCACTGCTGGTACCCTAGTAGGAACCCTGCTGGTAACCTAGTATGTGTGTCCAGTTGTTGGTTCTTGTCACTGCTTGTACACCGTAGGATTGCCCTGCTGGTGCCCTAGTAGAGAGCCTGCTGGTAACCTAGTGTGTTTGTCCAGTTGTTGGTTCTTGTCCCTGCTTGTACACCGTAGGATTGCACTGCTGGTACCCTAGTAGGAACCCTGCTGGTCACCTAGTATGTGTGTCCAGTTGTTGGTTTTTGTCACTGCTTGTACACCGCAGGATTGCCCTGCTGGTGCCCTAGTAGAGAGTGTGCTGGTAACCTAGTGTGTTTGTCCAGTTGTTGGGTCTTGTCCCTGCTTGTACGCAGTCGGACTGCACTGCTGGTACCCTAGTAGGAACCCTACTGGTCACCTCCTATGTGTGTCCAGTCCAGTTGTTTCTTCTTGTCCCATTTGTACGCTGTAGGATTGCCTTGCGGTCCCTGTCATGTTCTCGTCTCCTTACCTTCTTTGTGCCTGCTCTTCCTATGGGGTTTCATTTATTTTCCTTTTGTATCAGTAAACAACTTTCGCTTCGGACTCTTTGACATTATAACCTGTGTGTCATATGCATAACAACACCTGGTTGTGTTTTGATTATTGGGTGAAATCACTCTGATAGAGGCGCCGCTGTGCAGCAAGGATGGTTTGGGACTTTATCTTGTGACTGCTGCTACATTTCACGGCTCTATGCTTTAAAGTAGGCCTGGGCGAAAATTTCGTTCCGTTCGCGGAAATTGCGATAATTTGACATTTTCGCGTTCCACGGAGAGCGCGAAAATGTCAAAAATTCCGGGTTCTGCAGCTTGGCGATAATTTGTTTCTTGCTCGCGCTGTAAAATAATACATTCTCGCGCGATCGCCTTACCTGAATCCCTGCGTTCGCCGACAAGTTTTCTTGATTCGGTCGCGTTCTCCATGAGATGTTGTATTGTTTTTAGCCATTTGCGCTGTCTCGCAACAGTTCGCGCCCGCAGTGACGTCATGCGTCCCGCGATCACGTCTTTCTTCTCGCGATCATGCACCGCGAGACAACTCAAAACAAAATGGCCGCGCCCGCAAACAATCACATGGGTAAGTTGGCGACCCGCAACCATACAGAAAATCTCGCGAACATGCCAGAAAAAAACTTCCGCATCTTCGCGATATTTCCGCTTGTTTGCGATAATTTTAAACATTTTGGCGATAATTTGCGAAAGTTAATTTCGCAAATTCCGCCCACCCCTACTTAGTTTAAAGGTATTACTATTACTCACCTCAATAATATCCAAAATACATCTTGTTGGATAGGATGAAGGGCTAATTCAGCCCTGCCGGGATTCGACACACTGGCTTGTAAATTACTCCCAGCTCTCAGAAGGAACACGCTGCTCCACCTTACTGGTGCCATGTCAAGGGGACTCCCGCTGTGCTTCACTGTGCGGTAACTCTGTTTCAGACGTTTTGTTATTGAATGATGCAGACGCTTTGGGTAAGGGTGTTGTATTTATTGAGGAGGTTTCATTTCAGAGCTATTTGGGGTTAAGTCAAGGGTACTGCTTGCCAGTCAGCGATTTTTCCATTTACAGCTATTCCTGGTCTCAATATAATCTCAAAAACATGTTTAATGGCTCGGTAAAGCAAAGGAGCGTGTATTTATTTTTATAAATGGTTACAGGTTTCATTCCCTTAGCGAAGCGTACCAAACAGGACTTATACTACGTTAGAACAGTGACTGGGGATAAAAGAACAAAAAAGTGGCAGAAAGTTACATTATGGGAAAAGGACTTGGCTTTTCGACCACACACTGAATCTAAAAATGTTATTATTTTTAAACTATGTCCTGGAGATATGAGAGTTTGCCATTTTCGAAGCGCAAAGATTGCGGCCGGTGCATGGTGTGTATAATTTACCCAAAGCAGAATATGAAAAGCAGCTTTAGAAGTGGACCTGTTCTTTAGGCTCCAAATAAACTCTCCACCCTGGCTGGGGGTAAAGAGCAGGTCACAAACCGGCACAATGGACTGATGCTAAAAGCAATTTGCACGTGTAAAATCACGTTAAACACACAAATGGCTTTGTGGTTTTAAAAAAAAAAATCTAAATTCATGTTTTGCAATTACGAAATCTGAATCTACACTTGCATATCTATTTACTTACTAGGGGTGGATGAAGAATTCCACTCCGCCAGCAGAGTTCGCAGAGTTTTGCTCAGGAGCATGGAGTACCAAAAAACTCAGCTAAGTATTGCATAGAGCGCTCTCGAGAAAAAAATCACATGCTAGCCCTCTTCCCGGTGAGATTTCTCGTTGAGAAATCTGCTGTTCGCTTTGAGGAAGCTGCCTAGAATGTCTACTCGAGAAGCAGAAAGCAGCAGCGCCCTCTAGTGCGATGCGTAATGCTGTTCCTGTTGATTTTACAATGCGGGACAAACTCCCGGCGCTAAAAATCAGTGTGAGCAGCGCAACTTAACAGACTCTGTTGCTGGCGGAACTCAACGGAGCGCGACAGAGTTTTTCTGGCACTTCAGGGAGTTCCAGGAAGTAAATCTCAGCGAACTGCGCCCAAGCCTACATGTAACTCTTCACCAAATTGCTGTAATATTGGATTACATTTGCTACCATGGGCGGAGGTTGGCACTCTGGGGCTGTAACATTTAGCCACCAGTGTGGGAGCAGCGGTGCCATTTGGGTTGGGTCAGCTTCAGTATTTGGGCGCACACCTAGCATAACGGGGACATTCTTGGCATATTTTATGCATCCATGTCATGTTGGTACCCACCTTTGGAATCATGCAGGCCCTGGCATGATAGTGCTGGCCATGTTGTGAGTTAGTAGTCTGGTCTGCTATGATGGTGCCCATATAATATAATGCCCACACAGCCTCAAACAACACGCACACATGCAGACACTCACAGATGAATATGAGAATGGGTGAGCAGGTGGCAGAAGGATGGATGCGGGCACACACACACACACACACACACACGATTCATTCAAATAAATATACTCTCCCACACAACACAAGTACACAGTCATTCAGCAAACAAGTAGGCCCTCGCAGAAGGAACTGAGGATGGGTATGTTGATGACAGATTGATGGATGCACACACACAGACATGCACGCAGACACACAAGCACATTCAAACAAATGTACTTACAGCCCAACACACACACACTGAACAGTCAGGCAGCACATAGATGGGCATGAGGGTGGGCGAAGGCAAAGCAGAAAGATGCATGTAGACAGACAGACAGACAGACAGACAGACACAAGCACACCATTCATACAACTGTACATATAGTCCAACTCAGCACACACAGAATGAGGTAGCATTTGAGCAGTCACTCACAGGTGGATAGAATCGACAGCAGAAAGACAGTTGCACACTCACATATACTCACAGACACACACACACATTCACATGCACACATAAGACCTTTCATACAAATACACTTACAGTCTCACACAACACACACAGAGTCAGGAAGCACACAAACAAGTACAGATGGATGTGAGGGTAGGCGAAGGCAAGGCAGAAGGATGGATGCACACAAACACACACATGCACGCACACACGCACACCTTTCATAGAAATGTACGTTGTCCCACACAACTCACTAACAGTCAAACAGCAAACAAACAGACAGCACTTCAAATGGATATGAGGGTGGATGGCAGAAAGATGGATTTCCAATCCAATCCAATCCAAAAATTCTTTATTTCGGTCATATAGAACATAAAAGACACAATAAAAACATTACAGACAATAAAACATTATTAAAATACATTTGAATAAAAACGACTCTCCCAGCAAGGAATGAGTTAAAATTACATTTAGAAGATTCTTTAAAAAGTTCAAGGAGCTTCAGACAATTTTTTCCTTCTAATCAACCAAATGGCCATAAGAAATTTGGAAACAGCAAACACAATGTGGCCCAGGGTACTAGTTTTCAAAATCCTGTATGCTTGTGCATACTCTCTGAATCCCAGGTTCTTACAGATTGGCGCTATCCAATATTTTCTGGGCCTTTGGTATGCAGGGCACACAAACAAAATATGGGGGTCATCTTCCACATGGTTGTTACAGCAGGGACATATTTTGTCGCCCCCATTTGACCACTTCGAAGTGTATGAATTAATAGGTAGTGTGCTATACCTCCACTGAACATACAATTTCCTTGCCAGGATGGGAAAGATAAAATCCATAAAAGGTTCGAAAACGTAAGAATTTTTGGATTCTAAAAATTGCAAGGTTAAGGTGCCACTATTTTGAGCAGCCGTCAAATGTGCAAGGGACCTGGCTTTATAGATTTGTGCCAGAGCCTTGCGCGAGATTGCACGGCAGCCTCGTGCAGGGTCCTCCCACAGAACACGGAGATTAATGGCAGACAGTTCGTTTTCCACGAAGGTGAGCCAGGGGATTTTACCGCTAGAGTTTAAGCTCATGACATGGGTAAGATCCTCCCTATAATGATGGAGTTCGTCCGTAGACCAGAGCCTGTGCCAGAACTTCACTGGCTTTGACACAAGCTCCTCTGCGATAGGGGGGAGACCCATGTCCATTCTCAAAGGCTGGAGTGGCGTGGCACTTGGAAGGGCTAGAAGGCGCCTTAGAAAGCTATTTTCCACTATTGATAGGCCCTTCACCGTTTTATGTCCCCATAGCTCACTGCCATACATGGCCGCTGCCTTGGCCTGGGTCTTATAGGTTTCAAGGGCCGGGCTTATGGGCTTGAAGGAAGAAGTGTTAGCCACTTTCAGGATTGCACCCGAGAGTTGGGATAGTTTAGCCTTGGATCGTACTATCTGTCGGTCCCATGCCAAGTTTTCCTGCAATATAACCCCCAGATATGTGAAGGTGGACACCCTCTCAAGGCTAGCGGTCCCCAGGGTAGGATTAGGCCTAGTTTTAGTTGGTGGGTTAAAGATCATAAACTTGGTCTTTTCTGTATTCACCTCCAACCCATGCTGGTGGCAGAAGAGACCAAAACCATCCAGGATCCTCTGGATCCCCATTGGCGATTTTGAAAGGAGGAGGGTATCATCGGCGAACATGATTGCCGGTACCCTCCTACCTTCCAAACAGGGGGCGTCGTTGTCCTTGACGTTTTCCAGATGTGAGATGACATTATTGATGAATAAACAAAACAGGGTCGGTGCCAAGACACAACCCTGCCTCACACCTCGGCACACAGGAAACCTGGATGAGAGTCTACCATCCTTCCCACACCTAACTTGCGCATAGTTGTTCTCATGCAGCCTGACCAAGATGTTAAGTAGCTGGGGGGGAATACCTAACTTTTCCAACACCTCCCAGAGTTTCCTGCGCGGGACTAGGTCAAAGGCTGACCTCAGATCCACGAAGACCATGTACAATCTCCCGCCCTCGATCCTCACCGTCTTCCAGTAGAGGAGAACTAGGCGGAAGATCTGGTCCATGGTCGATGTGTTTCTCCTGAAGCCAGCCTGCAAGGGACTCAAGATGTCATTTTCCTCGACCCAGTCTAATAGGTGGTTCAGAATGAGGCGCGCAAAAAGCTTTTGGGGAACATCTATCAGGCTGATAGGCCTGTAATTTGCAGGACTCAAGGGGGACCCTTTCTTATAAATCGGAACTATTTCAGCCCCTAACCAGGAGAAAGGGATCGCCATACCTCCCAAGATGGCATTGAAAAGGACTAGAAAGTACGGGGCCCAAATGTCAGGGTGATATCTGAACAAATCACCGGGTAACTTGTCCAGCCCCGGTGCCTTCCCCAGCGCTAAGCCCTCCAGTGCCAGCTTCACCTCCCCCAAAGAAAATTCCAAGGCCACATCTGGCAGGCAGGGGGACTCTACCATCATCCCCTCCGGCCAGAGAGTGGATTCTTGATATAGAGACCCAAAATGAGCCTCCCAGACAGAGGGGGCAATATTGGGTTCTACTGCAGACAACAAATCCCCTGTTCCATTGTTTACAAGAGCCCAAAATTTTCTAAAATCTTTAGATTTGAGGGCTCCAGACAGGTCATGCCAGTGATTCCAATCCCACTCTGCCCTTGCGTTGGCCAGTGCTGCCTTGTACTCCCTCCTAAGGGCAGCGATCTTCACCTTATCACTACCATCTTTAATTGCAGAAAGAAGCTCAGACTTAGTTTTCCTACAAATGGAGGTATACCAAGTCGGAGCACGAGTCTTTTTCCTTCTAATAGGCAGGGCCGGGTTGAAGACATCTGCGAGGTCCCTTACTAGGGCCTGGTGAATACCAGATAGCCTCTCATTATAATCTGCGGGTCTAGGTTGGTTGATGAGGGCGTCCACCTCCTGGAACCTAGGGAGTGCTATACCATAGAGGTTTGTTAAAGCTTCTTCTTTCTCAACTATCTTCCCCCATTTCACTCGACGCCTGCTTGTGGTGAGTAATATGTCTCCCTGATCGGTTGCAAGATCGGTAGTTGGCGTCCCTAAGGCAGGGGCTGGGTGCTGGATCTCCAAGGAAAGGGCATTATGGTCACTGTCTATCCTCGGGATCACTCTAAAATCTAAAACTTTAGGCCACAGGGAAATATCTATAAAAATGTAGTCCAGCCTTGACTCATGGCCCTTTTTGTTGAAGGTGCACACCGAAGGAGTGTCAGAAGGGGTGCGCCCATTACACGCCCTTAGTGCAAAATTCAGGGTGAGAGAAGTAAGTTGTACTGCCAACGGAGACCAAGCTTTGGGGTGAGGTGATGAAGAAGGAGGGACTCCCCAATGGTCATCCTCGGCAGTAAAAGCACCCTCCATTAGGCCCTCCAGGGGTTCAAAGTGGCAATTAAAATCTCCTCCCATCACTATTTTCAGGTTGCCTGTCAATTGCCCCAGAAAAGATGAGAGATCAGCCAGAGTGGGAGATTCTTTGCCCACAGCGACAGGTCGAGAGTAGACATTAACAATAGCCCACGTGCTTTTGTCAGGCCAACTGAGGAGCACACACTGTATGTCCGGTGAAAGTGTATCCATACCAACCACCTGGCACCCAATGTGGCTCGCCACCCAGATTGCCAAACCTCCCGAGGGTCTCCCTCTCCCATTCGATCTTGCCGGGATTTCAAAAATGTCATATCCCCTCCTAACCTGAGGCGCCCTGGCCCATGTCTCTTGAAAGAGGAGTATGTCACCTTTGCTAACCAAAGTTTCCCACTCTGGGATATTCACCTTACTGGAGATGCCAGCTACATTCCAGGACAGAATGGTCAAACCTGGGCCTTGGAATTGGGGACCAACTTCACTAAGTGCAGACGGGATATCAAATGCAGAATTACCCAAGTCACCCAAGCCAATGGTAATGGGCGGCCGAATGGGTAATTCAGCGAGCTCCACCAATTGCGTTGCAGCAGCAGATAATGTATTTGGTGGATCCTCATCTAACGCTTGAGTGCTTCCCAATGTGGTCCCTCCGTCTTTTGCAGGGGCCAGGGACCTTTTTTTATTTACGGGATCGGATGTACCTTCCCCCCTGAATGAAGACCCATAGGCAGAAATTATCGGGTGTTGCGGAATGACCCCCCTTATTGGTCAATCTACTAGGTCCAGACAGGAGAATCTATTCTGAAGGACAAGATTACCATGGACAGGCAGTGAATTATACTTGGGTCTGTACCGTGAACCGTCTACGGCAAAGCCCACTCTAGTCCAACTCTGTTCCCTCCCCACTCCTAAATTGGAAACATTTAGATAGAAATGCGAGAGAGACACTACGTCTATGTTGGATTTATCCGGCCTTACCAACCAGTTGCAAATGTACGGAGCAACTAGTGGGCTTTTAAAGCTAATTATGATACAGTCCCCTGCCCTATTTTTAGGGGTAGTTCCAATCCATGGGATCCTTCTGACCATCAGCACATCACCTTTGATATTAGAAGGGAGGGGCCTGTTAATATTCAGCCAGCTAATTACTTTATTACGAAGTGAGTCCTGTGGCTCTATGATGCCACCAGTGAGCTCAGGAACTCCCACCATAATCGCTGTATAAGGCACAGCCTCGGGGGGCAAATTAACCGCCCTACGTCTACTATTAGGACTCATGGGGCGATCAGTATAATCATTATTGGCTCGCCCCCCACTCGTTGGGAGGGATGGTGTTGGTTGTTTAGATCTTCTAGGTGCCGGAACAGGGGGCCTAGACAGTTGTAAAGGGAGCAATGGGGGAGCATGGCTACTTGTAACACTATCTTGTGCCCCAACCGGGACCTGTATGCTTGTTCCAGCAGTAGACGGTCCAAACCCTGCAGAATCCAGGGGAGCCGTCTGTGCACCTGGACCCAACCCCCTGCTAGGACTGATCCTATTATGTGCATCTTCTAAAGCCTTAAGTCTATCAACTATGGAATCCAATTTTGCAGACAGAGGCTCCAACATGCTCCTAAGGATATCCCTAAAAGAGCCAATCAGAGCCTCTGCTGCATTTGGAGGATTTCCTCCGAATACAAACGGGGCAGAACACCCAGGTACCACTTTGACTAATGGCGGATCTGAATGATCACAGCCAATTCCTGGGGAGATAACCACGGGAGAAGCCGGAATGGCAGAGCTAGCATCTAATATTGGGTTGATTTTATCTACTTTGGCCCTTTTTGCCCCTCTTAGTTTCCTTAACCTTTTCCTTTTTGAAGGGTGGTAGACTCTCCTGCCTACGGGATCAGTTGGCGCTGCAACCTGCCCTTCATCCTGCACTTCAGACATTTCCGCACAATTAATATGCGGAGTGGACTCCACCACCCCCGAGGGACACAGAGACTCACTATCCCTCAATAGATTGGAAGGGGTCCTAAGTTGTTGGAGGACTGTCTCGATTGTCTGGTCAATACTATCCATGAGAGATAGATGGGTGGCATCAAAAGGTGTTGGAGTACTAATATCAATGGATGAAGAGTCCGAGGGGACCATTGATACTGACACATTTTCCACACTTGCCTCAGGGAGAATGACTGGTGGTGTGCGGCCTTTACTAGCCGCAGCACTAGTCTTAGGAAAGAATTTGTCCAATGTGCTAGAGCACTGTTGGGCAGCCTTACTCCTGGATACTCTAGTGGCCATGGCGGGCGGGACAGTCAAAGCCACAGGCTAATGGAGTATAAAAATGAGCCTTGGGATGATGACAACGTTAGAGAGGGGGCCCGGTCCGGTCTCTGCCGGCCTCTAGCGGCCTAAAACGGCCCGCTCTTTGCCCGGTCTTCGCCCGCGCTGCGATCCGCGCTGCGAATTCGCGTGGACTGAACTAAGTAGTGAAGGGGGCGGGGCTGCCGGAAGAGGAACAGGTGAGCTGGATGAACGGAGCGCAATGCTCCCAGGTCCTCGCAGTCCCGGTGAGTTAGGCAGTTCAAGGGCCCCACAAGCAGCGTAGCGTCCTGGGCAGAGAGAGCAAAAGGAAGACCCAACCTTCAGCGCGCCAGCCGAGCCTTTAAGTAGTGGTAGTGATGAAGCCTGCGAGCGGCTCCCGCGCAGCGGGGGCCGCGAGGCGTGGCGTCGGACTGATCAGCGGGAAGAGGAACAGGTGAGCTGGATGAACGGAGCGCAATGCTCCCAGGTCCTCGCAGTCCCGGTGAGTTAGGCAGTTCAAGGGCCCCACAAGCAGCGTAGCGTCCTGGGCAGAGAGAGCAAAAGGAAGACCCAACCTTCAGCGCGCCAGCCGAGCCTTTAAGTAGTGGTAGTGATGAAGCCTGCGAGCGGCACCCGCGCAGTGGGGGCCGCGAGGCGTGGCGTCGGACTGATCAGCGGGAAGAGGAACAGGTGAGCTGGATGAACGGAGCGCAATGCTCCCAGGTCCTCGCAGTCCCGGTGAGTTAGGCAGTTCAAGGGCCCCACAAGCAGCGTAGCGTCCTGGGCAGAGAGAGCAAAAGGAAGACCCAACCTTCAGCGCGCCAGCCGAGCCTTTAAGTAGTGGTAGTGATGAAGCCTGCGAGCGGCACCCGCGCAGCGGGGGCCGCGAGGCGTGGCGTCGGACTGATCAGCGGGAAGAGGAACAGGTGAGCTGGATGAACGGAGCGCAATGCTCCCAGGTCCTCGCAGTCCCGGTGAGTTAGGCAGTTCAAGGGCCCCACAAGCAGCGTAGCGTCCTCCTTTCAGCAGTGACAGAAGACCCAGACCTTAAGCGACGAAACAAAACTCTCAACCGCGAGGTTCCTTCTTCCAAAATGACCTATTTAAGACCCCTCACTAGTATTTCTCCTGTGACCTTTAAATATTCTGTCCAGGTATCTCTATTGATATTAGAGAGGAGGTTTACCTTATAATTCAGAGTTTCACCAAGTATTTCAGTTGGTCTTTGGTGTTTTATGAGGGCTCCTTATGCATCTCATTTCATAATGTTCGCCCCTAGTTTTCTTATAATCAATGTTGGTATCTCATTCTCCTTAGGTGTCCCTCGCGGCACAACATATTCAGGTGTCCTCAGCGGCACAAAATGTCCGGGTGTCCACAGCGGCACAAAACATCTGAGTGCTCATGGCTCCGTGCTCCCTCTCACTGCGGGGCCTCCCAACAAACACACAAACGAAGACCATTCATACAAATGTACATGTAGTCCTACACAGCACACACATAGTCAGGCAGCACACAAGTAGGAACTCACAGATGAATATAAGGATGAGTGAACAGATGGCAGGAGGATGGATACCCACACACTCATACACACAAAACAAGATTCGTAGAAATGCACGTACACTCCCACACACCACACACAGATAAGCACTTACAGAAGCATCTCAGGAAGGATGAAAGGATTGCAGAAAGATGGATGAACACACACACACACACACTCACAGAAGATCATTCATACAAATGCACATACTGTCTGTTAGAAAAACACACTCCCACACCGGAAGGGTGGTGGTGTGTTCTCCCAGACACACTGTGGTAGCTTGGCTCGAGCGGGAAGGAAGGCACCGTGTTAAGCATACGTCACACCCTCACAATAACCATGCGTTCATCCGTTCCAAAAACGACACTACACCTTAAAAATTATACTGAAAATATATCTCTTTATCTTCTTTTCTCTTAGTTGCTGATTAAATAAATAATAATACAATCACAGTACACAAGGCTTTTCCTGTGGAAGGGTACGTCAAATAAATACTATCTTAACGATTCAATAAATAAGGTAGATCATAAATAATCAAGGCATAAATATAAGTACATTACATAACAGGCAATTAAATATTATGAGGCAATAAATACTGCGAGACAATAAATATTGTGCGACAATAAATACTGTGAAACAATAAATACTGTGAGGCAATAAATAGGATGAATACAATAAATACAGTGCTCTCAATAAATAATAAAAGCCAACAGTGACACTTGAAAATCAGTTCACATTCCTGAGGTACTATGGGATGATTTGACCCAATCCCAGCTTGTAGAGATTTGGATGGCCTGAGGGGTATACTCCCTGGCTTGGACAAGGCTGAGGCCTAAACTGAGGTAGATCAAGGGGGAATCTAGAGATCTGGCTCTCCCACACTACACAACCCCTCTGTATTAGTCTCAGCTCACCCGTGGCGCAATCAAGCTGGTTCCAGCACCTCTCTAGCCCCTAGGATGGTCTCTTAGGGCTCCACAGGGCCTTAGGCGCCCTCTATTCCACTTACTGCCCTTTTTATGAAGCTCCGATGCCGCTGGAGTCGTGTCGACGCCGTGAGGCGGCTCCGGTTCGATGTCGGCGGCCTCGGCGCAATGACAGTTCTTGACGACGCCGGTAGGCGGTTCCGGTTCGATGTCGGCGGCCTCGGCTCGATGTCGACCTCCGGTTCGATGACGTCGGGCAGTCTTGGCTCGATGTCGACTTCGGGCGGCTCCGGTTCGATGTCGGCGGCCTCGGCTCGATGTCGACCTCCGGTTCGAAGACGTCGGGCAATCTTGGCTCGATGTCGACTTCGGGCGGCTCCGGAGTGCGATCTCCACTCCCGACCTCCGGTGCTCCTTTCCTCGGGTTCTGGCGACTCCGGAGTGCGACCTCCACTCCCGACCTCCGGCACGCTTCACCTCGGTCTCCGGCGACTCCGGAGGGCGGACTTCACTCCCCCGTCGACGCCGCACACTCGACCTCGGGTGACTTCCTCCTCGACCTCTGGTACTCTCCACGACCTCCGTCGGCGCCCTCTCTCGACCTCTGGCGGCTCCGGGTACGACGTCTGCTTTCCAGTCAGCGCCGCTTCTCCACCTCGGGCTCCAGGTCTCCAGGCTTCTCGACGTCGGACTTCAAGAAGTTACCAGTAACCAGGTCAGGAACTTGCTGTTCTTTACTTTTAAGGCCTGTTCCTGCTGTCCAGGTCCTTAAGATGGTTTCTCTTGCTTTCTCCCACACAGGGCTCCAGGCTGGGCTCAGTCAGTAGGGACTAGTATCAAGGGTGGGTTTATGGACCCCACTCCAGGCACAAGTTTCCACCCCTGCTGCCTCACTCCTTCCTCCTTCAGGTTTCTGCTGCTCTCTCTTCACCAGTCAGGTGCCAACTGCCCACTCCAACTGTCAACTCTGACTTAGCTTCCCAACATTCTAAACCGCCTCCAACTGTCACAGGGTTCCAGAATGTTGCAGAAGGTTCTAGTAGGTTCCAGTGATGTCACAGGTGACAATGGGTGGCCACCATTTTGTGCTCCAGGCCCTCAGACAGAAGTTCCAGGGGTAGATAAAATGGCTCCCTGAATCTGCATCAATACTAAAAAGTCTGGTGGTTCCCAAAAAGGAAAAATTCTAACAGGGTTTGAGGCAAAAGTGGGACAAAATAAATAATGATGAGGAGGGACCACCCAAAGGGCTGACAGGTCTAACACTGTCCCACACAACACACACACACAATCAGGCTGCACACAAGCAGGCACTTAGAGATGAGCATGAGGGTGGGTGAAGGCAAGGCAGAAGGATGCATGCAGACAGAGGCACACTGCAAATAGACCATTCATAGAAATGTCCTCATAGTCCCACACAACACACACAGAGTCAGGCAGCACAAAAGCAGGCACTCACCCATGGGTATGAAGATGGGTGAACGGACAGCACAACGATGGATGCACACACACACATGCACACACACCACACACCACACACACACATAGAATCATTCATACAAATACAAATTGAATCCTACAAAACACACAATTAAGTGGAAGATGGCCGCTGAGTAGGAGCCCCCTGCAGGAGCTCTTGGGTTGGGGATCTCCGTTTCGGTGTATATCCCTGGTTAACCCCACCATCTACCCTCCCCTTCTCTCGAGATCGGATGCCTTGCTCCCTGGGATAACACTGAACGAGTGAGACTTACTGGCATTGAAGATTTCCTGCTCCCCACCTGATCGAGCGCTGCGAGATCTCGTCTCTACCTCCCGTAGCCCTTCCGCCTCTGATGGTCACGGAGCCGTGGTACAATTTGCAGAGACGGGTCGTGGGCCCCCGGCGAGCCTCCAGACCTGTCCACGTCAGGGGATTTTGTGGTTGCAACACCCCCCCCCCCCTCCTGATGGTTCGAGCCTCTCGGTGCTCCATGCCGGGGAGTCCGCATCTTGAGCAACGACCACACGGATGCCGTCGCGGATCGACACAGCGCGACCCTGGTGAGTGCCGCTGCACCGCGCTGCTCCCTGGCAAGCATCAATATCATTATCTGTGCTGCCCTTCGCCCATGGAGCTAGGTTCGAGAATTGCGTCTCCACGCAGCGGGTGTCCGAGCTTCTCCCGACACAAGCCGCTGATGCGGGAAGGTGGTGCAGGAGCCCTCTATTGGCCCTGGGAGTGCTGTTTGCAGGAGCCCTCTTGCTCCGATTGTATATTAGCGCTTGTCTCCCTCCGTCTGTGCCGCCCCGACTGCGATGCCCCATCAAGGATTCTGACGACGCTGATGACACTCTAGACACACAGTCCGGTGTCATTGCAGCTACATTTGGGTACATTATAAAAGCACTTAGCTAACGCGAGTCTTTATTGCATTCCTGCAATGTCAGCACACATACTCGACACCGGTTGTGGTGTCGTGGTGTGTTGGAAGTGATCCTTACTCTGCAAGGCTGGGGTCCATTTTGCAAGTTGATGACTGTTCGTTTTTACCGGAGCTGATCATCGTCCTCCTCTCAGTGACAGGCTAGGCCAAGGTTTATGCTTGCTTGAAAGCTGTGAGGATGCCTCTCATAGATCGTTGATAGGGATTCAATAAAAAGATGGGCACCACACGGATAACTTAGAAAGTACCGCACCCCAAAGCTGCCATAAACAGAGAAACAGGACTACACCTCAGAGGTCCACTTAACAGACAGTGAAAGTGGACTACAGTTTAGAGGGAGGTCTATGAAGAAAACACTTATTGTAAAGCAAAACAGGACCACAATGCAGGAACAGGTCGATGAAGGATAAAGAGCGGCCATCTTGAGCTGGTACCGGGTACCGAATACTAAATAATAATACCAACCTCATCGCAAGAACAAGGCGATGAAGGTTACAGGCGGCCATTGTGAAATGGTACCGAGTACCGAATACTAAATACTATTACCGCACATGGAAGTGTCTGATATCAGAGAAAAAAAAATGGAAAAAAACCTTGAACCTTGCGTCCATCATGCCTTTACCATTCTTTACCCAGCCGATCTCTCCAAAAATGCAACAAAGAAATTCAAGCACAGGCTAATGGTAACCCACCCTGAGACTCTTATTTCAGACCCATACTTCTGCATCAGCAAAGGCATATTATCCAACAACCTTATCTTCCACACAAAGATACGTGCCCAGTGGAGAAACATCTTTCACTCGATGCTCCGAATCTCCAATGTTAACATGCCGTCAAATTGTCAGTAACAGCTTCAGCTTTTTGCCCAGCGAATGCCATTATCACCATCTACAACAATGGTAATATCCTTATACACGCCTCCGACGCCAATCTAGATATCTTAGACAGGATCTTCCCTATTCTCAGGAAAGCAGTAAACAGCAAGAGTAGCACACTCCCCGTATCTTACTATCTTCAGTCTCTAGATGACATCCCAATTCCACGACAAAGCCCCATATCAAATTCCTCCGAACTGACATCTCCTCACACTCCCAATGAGCCCTACCTCCCAGCCACGGCGGTCACAACTTCAATCAGGTCCCAAGGCCCAGGAGGGACTGGGCTGCTTGCAACTACCAACCATTTCATTACAGACGCACCCAATGATTCCTTCACCCCAATCACATCAGTCGCTTCTGCACCTAGATCCCCCGACCTAGAAGGGACAGGGTTAATCTTAACCACCAATCGCGGCATTGATGATTCATCACGGTTATCCCCGTCGACCATGAATAAAGCCACCAACCCGGACTCCACCCACGTAGTGTCTCTATTCCCACTATCATCTAACTTAGATGACATAGATCCCCCGGACCCTCTGTCTAACACGATATCTGATCCGACACTAACACCTTCAATTCTTATTCCACCCATCCGAACACAACATACAATGGCCAGTCCACACACCGACTGGGACCCCCTGACAAATCTCCTTCATCTTACCACTCCGATCCCTAATGATGATATCCCCTTACAACCGGAGAACCTGTTCACACATACAGACTCTACCTGCAGATCACCCTCTATATATGAACTTACACCTACACATACTACTAACCTTCCTAACTCCGTTTGGTCTACATGATTCAATGAGTTAGCCTTAGACATAGCCCATTTCAAGGCCGAGATGCATAACCTATCTACCATCACCAATGAACTACTAAACGCGCACAGAGCCACCAACGCTATTGTGAACCAAATCAGTCTCCAAACTAGTAGATGCCTCCCCGACAATTCAAACCACGAGAAAACTAATCAGAGCAACCAAATCAGTCCACAAATTAGTAGTTTCATCCCCAAGATCTTAAACCCTGACAACAATACTCAAATTAACTTACCTTCCCCCTCTTGGCCTAGAAGGACAAACGTTGAACTATCCGACAGCGACATAGACGACCTCCTCTTATCTTATACCTTAGTAATAGATAAAAGTACGTCACAATGTGGCACTATCCAATCCATTCAAACCAACCCCTTCAGGGGACCTTTCCTCAACAACAGATCCGTAAATAGAGATAATATCACTAATATCAACATAGAGCGGACTACCTTAACCCATTCTATTAACAAGATGAAGTGTGCTCTCATTAATTGCAGATCAGCTAGCAAACATGCACCCGACATATTCGACCTCATCCTAGAGAATGATTTAGACATTATCGTCCTCACCGAAACATGGTTAAACAGTTCCTCCTCTCCCATCCTTGATCTATTGGTTCCTCCTAGTCACGACCTAATCCGCCTAGACAGAAACGAGGGACCCGGAGGTGGGTTAGCCTGCATTTATCGTAACACAATCTCAGTCAAGCAAGTAGACGCCATCGCTCTAACCTCCTGCGAATATCTATGT
Source organism: Triturus cristatus (assembly GCF_964204655.1). Classification (NCBI taxonomy): domain Eukaryota; kingdom Metazoa; phylum Chordata; class Amphibia; order Caudata; family Salamandridae; genus Triturus; species Triturus cristatus. Next base: position 95,806,136 of record NC_140593.1, read on the forward strand.
ATCAATATCTCTGATGATAAGCGCCTCGCCAGCAAGCTTCATTTATTTTACCACCCCGAGGGATAATTTGACTTTCATCGACGAGTTAATAGAAGTCATTTCTTCAAATGTCAATTCACCAGTACCACAAATTTTCCTGGGTGACTTTAATCTCCACTGGAACAATGCAAACGATCATGCTGTAGGATGTCTTAAAACGTTTCTGGCAGACCATGACTTATCCCAATTCTGTGACAGTCCAACACACAACAAGGGAAAGACACTGGACCTTATCATAGCTAAATCAAGCATCATCTCATTAGAATCCATCACCCCTTGCGACTGGACTGACCATCACGGCATTTTCTTCTCCATCAATATCGAAGTAATTCCAAAAAGGAGTCAACCTTCAAAAACAAAACAATGGAAAAGGAACTTACAGATTATCAACCCCATCACCCTGGTAAACCGATGTAACTCCGCCCTGACCCCCACAACGGACATGGAGGACGTCCATGACCTCACAACCTTTTACAATTCCACGATGCTTGAAATCTTGGAATCTACAGCACCCCTCCAAGAAAAAAATGTTTCCGCCAAAATTTCCAAACCGTGGTTCAATGACTTCCTGAACTCGGAGCGACGCAAACTAAGAGCTGCTGAACGACTATGAAAAATCTGCACCCACCGACGTTCACCTACATCACCTTAGAACGTTAAGGAACTCATACAACAGGATGATTCTAAAGGCCAAGGCAGACTTTTTCAGAACCTAGCTGGACCAAGCAATCAACTGTCCAAAAAAACTCTTCGAAATCGTCAAGCAACAAGCTCGCAACACGGCTAACTCTACGGATCTAAACGACCTGGCTACACCTTCCTGCGATGAGCTTGCCAACTTCTTCCGTGAAAAGATAAAGGCCATTGAGCTCAACATCCAATCTAAGAAGGCCCTCCCACAACCTGTGGCCCAGCATGCTAAAGCTTATTCACAATTCAAGGACCTTCTCAGTTCTCCAGGGGAAGTCACAAAAAACATTGCCTCGTGGAACATCTTCTAGCCAATATCTGAACAAAAAACCTATAACACTCTTCTAGCAATCAATCCCGCCAATCACTTCTCTGACCCCCTTCCTCCTGCCCTATTAAAAATGATAAAAACATCCATCCTTCCATTATGGGCAAAAATTGTAAACGCCTCTCTGAGGCAAGGCTCCATACCAGACTTAAAATTGGACAGGTTACGCCTATACTAAAGAAATCGGACCCCATCCCATCAGATCTCAACAATTACCGCCCTATATCTAACATCCCCACCTTGGCTAAATTGCTGGAGAAATGTGTACAAATACAATTATGCAACCATATTGAGAACTACAACCTCCTAGACAATCACCAATCTGGTTTCCGTCAAGGTCACAGCACAGAATCTGCACTCATACACATATTTGATGACATACTAAAAATGCTTGACCGCAACGAATCATGCCTAATGATACTTCTTGACTTATCCTCCGCCTTCGACACAGTTAAACATGACAACCTACTGTCCCTATTGGAAGGAAGGATGGGCCTCTCGGGCACAGTATTACAATGGTTCTCCTCCTTCCTTAATAACAGGACACAAAGAATCAAGATGAAGAATTCTCTCTCTCAACCATCCGTGGTCGACATAGGCGTTCCCCAGGGCTCAGCCCTATCCCCTATTCTTTTCAACCTACTAATGGAACCCCTGGCGAACGTATTGAAATCAGCGAATATCCTTTACCACCTATATGCGGACGACACCCAACTATACTTGAAAATCTCCACGCCAGAAGACTTCATCTCCCTCAACGCCATTCTACAGAACACGCAAACCTGGCTCACGAACAACCACCTCATGCTCAATACAAAAAACACAGAATTCATTCTCATCTCCCCACCCAATCACACACCAAAGATAGAGCAATGGTTGAAACACCTAACCACCATTGCCTGTGCTCCCCTCATCATCGATTCTGCGAAATCCCTGGGAGTCACCATAGACAAACACCTGAATATGCAGTCGCACATCAGTAAGGCCACCAAGGGAGCCAATCACTAGATGAGTTTACGAAGGAAACTTAAACCCTTCCTCCCTCAGAGCGACTTAAAAATGGCAGTGCAAGCCTTAGTGCTATCGAGATTAGACTATGGAAGCATCACTCTCTGCGGTCTCCCCAAATACAAGCTGGCTCCGCTGAGGGCTTCCCTTAACGCTGCGGCAAGATTGGTATCAGGATCTAAAAGAAATAGCCACATTTCTCCGACCTTGAAAACGCTGAACTGGCTGCCATATGAGGCTAGAATTCAACTAAAGGTTTCCTGCATGACCCATAAAGCACTACACAACAACACACCCAGTTACCTAGCTCTAAAGCTAGAACAATCCGGAGGATGCAGACAATGAAGCGCAAGTTCTCTACTTCTGAAACCACAACCCTTTCATAAAAAGAGAACCGGTTGCAGAGCCTTTTCAGGGATCGCTCCAAAGATCTGGAACGCCTTACCTCCAGTGGTTCGGGGAATCTCCTCTTTTACCGCCTTCAAAAAAGAGGTAAAAATACTCCTAATGAACAAATTCACGTCCTAAGACCCGACCCTATGCTGGCATCGAGTCACCGATCCAATCCTCATATCACTGGCTACCTCGTGTGGATTGAAAGAGAACACTATAGGTTTGTTTATATCCACAATTCAGGCCTAAGGCTCAATACCTGTATTGACTGTAATATGATGTTGCCCTCTGGGATCATCATGTTTTCGTCCACTGGTCACCTATGTTATCCTAAACCTATGTTATCTTATACCTTTTACCTCTTTTGTAAGTAATGACGAATATCAAATGCGTGTATACTACCTCATTTCTTATGTTTTTATAACTGTATACTGTAAAGCGCTCTGATACCCTCGTGGGTCACGTTCGCGCTATATAAAACCTTATAAATATTTTTTTTTTTTAAATAAATCCACTTCCTCGTTAGCCCCTCATTAGGAAGAAGTTACTTTTAAGTGAAGAGATGAGAGCCTCCCCACGAGCCAGACATATAAGCTGCCCTTGGGCTGGTGGTCCCTTTATCTACCTTAGTAAGAGCGGGAAGAGCTTCTAAATCCAGGAAGAGAAGTGGGGCAAAACAGTGTCTGTCTGGTGAGATGCCCTCGCCACAGCTGGAACCAGGAAGTGGACAAGGGGGTAAGGGCGAGACGAGAAGCGCGAGAAACCCCCCCAAACCATGGAAGCTCCGGGGACCACAATGAAAACATTAAACAAAAGCTTCCATTACAGGCTCGAGTGCATGTTCTGTGTAGGTCTAGTCAGACTGTTTAAAAAGATCACATTTCCTGGTCCATTCTGCGGGCTCCTAATATGAACAGTATGTATGGACCGGTCCCTGAGAGAGGCGCAGCCCGAGGCTGCAGTGCCGTGTGCGCGCGTTCATGCAGCGGGCACGAGTGAGGAGACACACACGAGCCTAGCGTGAGAGCGCACGGCCGCCGCCCACCTGCGGCGCACGGCCTGGGCCCTCGGGCCACTTTACGCTTTTCTGGGGCTCTCGTGGTCCTAGACCAGCTCTTTCACGCAGGCCTGGTGACCCTCCACTTTCGCTCTAATCTAAAATCCCTTTCACCTCCGTATGTCAAGAGCAGATCAAGAAAGAATCCACGCTGGCCCTCCCGTCTCCAGCCAAATCCAATTAAATGCAGGTTTTAAAAGTTAGCACCAGGTTTTAGGAAAAAAAAATAGCTGAACCCCTTTAACCTATGGCGACGTAAGAAATCGAAGCGGGGAAGAAATGTAGGGCACGCACCGCACTTCACAGCTATTGATTGTCGTCCCATATAACAGCACGTCACACAGTGCACGTGCCTGTCACTAGAGCAGCAGGTGCAGTGGCGAGCAGTGACCTATAGCACGCGGTGTGTGGCTGCCTTTTACTACCTAACCAGAGCAGAGAGGGCCACATTCCTCACTGCATGGGGCCCCCGCCCTGCTGTCAACACCAGCGCCCCGACGCATGGAATGCACATAGGTAGACAGGTACATTCTGGAAACACGTGCGCTGGGGATCCTAGGCCTAGCTATGTTGTGAGTGTATGTATGTGGTGTGCACAGCACATGCAACCCCACCACTGACTACAACAAATGTTGCAGCATAACATAGGGAGACCTAAAACGTCACAGCGAAATCTGTGCAGAGGGGCAGCGTCATGTCACTGAGGCAGCACAGGTGGTCAGGGCTCTTCTGTCACCCCCCGGCTGTCTCAGATGATTGCTTAGTGACCGCCCAGGGATGTGGGTGTGTCACATGCCTGCCACTCAGCAGTGGACTCATTCTGTGACACACCTCTTGTGGCGTGCTCAGACAGGCCTGACAGTCACTTCATCCCACTCAGGTGGACTCTCTTCAGACCCCGACTGGGACCCGACAGCTGCCCAGGTGAAATGTTTAAACCAGACCCACCCACTTCCTCCTCTGCCTTCTCTCCCTCCTCTTCTCTCTTTCCTACAGCTGTGCCTGCTATATTTATAGAGGGCGAATCTGGAGAAAGTGGCAGGGGCGCCATCAGCAGCCCCCAGCCCAGTGCTTAATTTGTAAAAAATAAAAATAAGTGCCAGGGCCAGCATTAGGAGACCACTGCAGCTTGCACCATTCTCTGCCCCTGCCAGTGCTGCTAATGTCAGTCTCAACACAACTACTCACCATCGCACTCCTACAAGTGTGACAATTCAGACTATTCCTGGTCCCCAACGCTATAAGAATGGGGTGGGCAGCAGGTGTTAGTCATTTTAATATGTATTGAATTAATCAACAACTTTTGTTTTAGTTCATCTCTAAATTCGACAAACAGTGCCACCACGTGACAGACTGCCATAAGTGCCAGTGTTGACAATTAAGTGCCAGTGTCGAGCACCAGAAACCACTGGCTCAAATTAAGCACTGCCTCTGCCTGCACAAAACGATCAGCCATGACTCCAGCTACCTTGGTTAGATCCCATGGAGTAAACGGGTAGTCCGGCCACGTCTCTGGTCAAAGTTCACTGTGACCGTCTTCATTAACTTAACCATTCTTTTGAACATGGATGTGTTTCTTGTCCATGTTCACTCTTGCATTCCTCAGTAACCACAGAGATCTTCACAGCACGCGCCCTCCACACTGCGCAAGTGAATGGCATTCCGAGCTTCCTCCCCAGATGGTAGCCTTTCTCCAGGACTTGATCCTGAAATACTGGCAAGGGCAGGTGGGGCGCCCCATCCACGAGTGACAATTTCCCTGATGGGTCTCAGTGTCTTCAGAGACATGGACTGCAGGCGTCCATGAGAGAGCAGCGGGTGTGGTGTCCGACACCAACCTCCCACATGGCAGTAATGTTGTGGTGAACTTGGTAGTGCAATGCACAGTGTTTCGATACACCCTCATGAAAGTGCAACATGTACTGATGTAAAGCACTCTGATACCTTCGGGTCTTGCCAGCGCTATATAAAACTCCTTAACAGTATTTTTGCTGCCCTACACTTACTTGTAACTCCTTCGTGGTGCCCACACTCCACCTCACTATTGGTTTGAAGCCATCTCAAAGTGAATCTCTATTGCTTTCACTAGTACTCCTTGTACTCACTACTATTAAATGGGGGTCATTATCCATCTTTGGGGTTTTTAGGAGACCATAGGTCATAAGAATCTTTATAAACAAATATAAGAGAGGCACATGTAAACAGACAATTGCACAACAATCCTTGGAAACCGTCCACAACACACGGACGAGTGACGAAGACAGGAACAGGTTAGGCATGATGTAATAGATCTCTTATTCGTAATTTATATGCAGCACAGCCAACGCGTTTCACCCATGCGGGCTTCTTCAGGGCTGCAAATGTAACACAAACAATACTATCACAAACTTTATATATATACACTTACTAGCACAAACATCATATCTTGACAATAACAAATATGAACAACATATTAACCTCTTCAATGCCCGTGACGAGCTGGTCTCGTCATGGGCCGCGGTCGCGCTGTGCCCATGACGAGACCAGCTCGTCATAAACCCCGCCCGCTTATACAACGGCCGGCACAGGGCGGGGAAAGGGGCGGGCACTGAAGGGGTTAAACGACATGAAAAATAAACACATTAGGAGATAAATGTCCCAAATCAAATGACACAAATAATTTTTGCGGAAATGTAAAAAAAAGTCCTGTGTACAGTGTATCCATACTTTTCATTTACATAACATTGATGCCACACCAACTTGGATCAAAAAATGGCAAGGAAAAAAGCCTAACCATAGGCAATAACCATTAATCCTAGAGAGAGAAAAAAATACAACACGGAAGAGGATAAATGCATAGTTATGAAATAAAAGCAACGAGTCCACAAAAGACTCCACAATACATCATCACATAAATTACAAAAACAAGTGATAATTATGAGCAAGAAATGCTGGCATGTAAGATAGACAGGAGCTATGTTGTGAGGCTCTGCCTCAACATGTACCGTTATCGTACTTACATTGGCACACTCAGCACAAATGTCCAGTAGTGTTCAAAAAGACTCTGAGCGCCAACCAACAATGGGAGTACACATTATGCCCTGGTATGTCACCACTGCCCAAAAAATGTAACATATATAAACAAAAATAAGAGAGACAATACCCTAAAATAACACAAATGTTGAAAGCTGCGAAAAATGCTAAAATGTTAACTCTAAACTATACATAGTCCACCCCAGAGGTAGGTGTGGAGTATTTCATAAACCATCTCTATGGAAGTCGTGCTCCGTAAATAAAGGTGGTACCTATACTTCAAGTGCTCCAAATATGGAGTCTTTTGGAAAATCTCATCAACCAAACTCCTAGGACTCTGCAATAGCTTCCTCGACCAATCCGGGCGAATTTCGCTTGTTGGACTACTTTTTTTTGGTGGGTATTAAGCACGAGTTTATTTAATTTTTGTTCTCTTCTTCATTTGGTTTTTGTGCGGTGTACTCATTTTTTGGGCAGTGGTGACATACCAAGGCATAATGTGTACTCCCGTTGTTGATTGGTGCTCAGAGTCTTTTTGAACATTACTGGACATTTGTGCTAAGTGTGCCAATGTAAGTACGATAACGGTACATGTAGAGGCAGTGCCTCACAACATAGCTCCTGTCTATCTTACATGCCAGCATTTCTTGCTCATAATTTTCACTTGTTTTTGTAATTTATATGATGATGTATTGTGAAGTCTTTTGTGGACACGTTGCTTTTATTTCATTTTGGTTTTTGCCTTCTTCCCCTCACTTTCTTCACTCTATTTTTTCCTTTTTTCATGGTCTGTTGTTCTTTTACCTTTTTTCTGTCTTTATACCTCTGCATATATCCTCTTCCGTGTTGTATATGTTTCTCTCTCTAGGATTAATGGTTATTGCCTATGGTTAGGCCTTTTTCCTTGCCATTTTTTGATGCAAGTTGGTGTGGCAACAGTGGCATCAATGTTATGTAAATGAAAAGTATGAATACACTGTACACAGGACTTTGTTTTACATTTCCGCAAAAATTATTTGTGTCGTTTGATTTGGGACATTTATCTCCTAATGTGTTTATTTTTCATGTTGTTTGATATGTTGTTCATATTTGTTATTGTCAAGATATGATGTTTGTGCTAGTAAGTGTATATATATAAAGTTTGTGATAGTATTGTTTGTGTTACATTTGCAGCCCTGAAGAAGCCCGCATGGGTGAAACGCGTTGGCTGTGCTGCATATAAATTACGAATAAAAGATCTATTACATCAAGCCTAACCTGTTCCTGTCATCGTCACTCGTCAGTGTGTTGTGGACTGTTTCCAAGGATTGTTGTGCAATTGTCTCTCTTATTTTTGTTTATATATGTTTCATTTAAGACCAATAACGGTGGCTGGTCTTTAGAGTGTGCATTTTTTGAGGGATTGTATAGGAAAACCTTATTAGGGTTTACTTATCATTATTACCTTTTGGATAATACCGGTAGAAGTGTGGCAGCATATACCCTGCCACCGTGATTTTGTGTGTTTTAGTCAGCAGAATCTTTTCCAGTTTTAGATATTTGGTGTATGAGTTGAGTAATACTATTACTGTACTGTATGGTGGAAATGTCTTAACTCCTCTGGCCCATGGTCCAGTGCATTCCTTTTCAATGATGATGGCCACTAGTCAATTTGTGGTGCCCAAGACATAACCATCCAGCCTTGGACATCAGGTCTCTTTCTCATAGTCTTGCTTCCATGTTGATAATACCCTAGTGCTCTGGTGATGTCAGCTGCATGGGTCTCTTGGATGGTGTTCATTCCACCATAGGGCCCACAGGGTCATCTGTGTCACGTTGTGGGTTGTTGGTGCCCATCTAAATGGCAACTGTACCTGTGATTTATATGCAACAAAGCCTCAAAAAGAGCTTCTAGGTGCTAATACCTAGAACAGTGGAACCAGAGGCACACAAGGAGGAATAAAACACTTATGAAAAGTGGATAAATTCTGTCCTAAACTAACTTTGACTAAAGAAACAAGGTCCTGATTATGATGGTGGTCCAACTTTCGTCCAACCCCCATCCTATCGAGAATGGGACCTCCCGACTAGCTGTTAGCAATCCCGCCATAAGGATTACGATGCAACCACCTTCAAGGCAGTTGCAGCATGTATGTTTTGTATTGTGGTGTGTACTGCGGGCTGCAAGCACTTGCCGCAGTACAAAAAATATACATTTTGCATATCCCTGCACTATGTGGCAGGCATCATGCGGGTCCTGCAGATGGGGCAAGGAAATGTAGGGGTGTGCATAGGTGCCCCCCAGGGTCCATGTCTGAGGGCCAGGGGGAAGATGGGCCTGCTACAGGCCCCCAATGTCCCCTTCCGCCTGCCTTTTCATGGCGGGTAAACCACCATGAAACGGCTGGCAGAAACTAACATTGTAATGCCTACTTGGATGCCTGTTTATAAGGTAAACAATGGTTCCGTTGGGTGAAAGAATTACTTTACATATTAGGCATAGTCAAACGTTATTCAAGAAATATACAGTATTCTACTGTAAGCAACACACAAGACAGTTCATTATGCAAATTCTTTATATATAAATTACGTCATTCATATATGTATGCAATGATATTTCATGGAAGGCCGTCAAACAATAGTGTGATGATACAAGTGACACAGTGAATAAGTGCTCAGTGACAGTGTGCGTGATATGTACAGTTGTTTAAAATCGAGAATATTCAAAAGTGTCCAGAAGGTTCTATAGTAAAGCTGCGTAATGGAAGAGTTCCTTTTTGGCGCAGATCCTATGTAAAGGTCCACATAATAGTCGACGTTTCAACCCTAATACTGCACTCTTGAAAGGTCAGTGCGGGTCTTCATCAGGACTTGGATAGAAGGAGACGGCCTTAGTTAGAGAGAAAATCAATTCTATTCAGTGTGGGTCTGTGGACGATCATCGGATGGGGTCCACTTAATTGGCGAGGGGCCTATGTTGATACAATGATCCCGTAGTATTCGGGGCTCCACAGCAGTAAAAAGTCGCATCTATATTGATGCGCAGTGCTGTCTAAAATCCAAGCGTTTCTAATCGGCCGATTCAATCAGATGAGCCAGGACCCCCAGGCCTGCCGTCCGATCTTCCGAAGGAGTTAAAATTCGTTTGAAGACCCTACATCACCCACACTAAGGGATTAGAAACGCTTGGATTTTAGACAGCACTGCGCATCAATATAGATGCGACTTTTTACTGCTGTGGAGCCCCGAATACTACGGGATCATTGTATCAACATAGGCCCCTTGCCAATTAAGTGGACCCCATCCGGTGATCGTCCACAGACCCACACTGAATAGAATTGATTTTCTCTCTAACTAAGGCCGTCTCCTTCTATCCAAGTCCTGATGAAGACCCGCACTGACCTTTCAAGAGTGCAGTATTAGGGTTGAAACGTCGACTATTATGTGGACCTTTACATAGGATCTGCGCCAAAAAGGAACTCTTCCATTACGCAGCTTTACTATAGAACCTTCTGGCCACTTTCGAATATTCTCGATTTTAAACAACTGTACATATCACGCACACTGTCACTGAGCACTTATTCACTGTGTCACTTGTATCATCACACTATTGTTTGACGGCCTTCCATGAAATATCATTGCATACATATATGAATGACGTAATTTATATATAAAGAATTTGCATAATGAACTGTCTTGTGTGTTGCTTACAGTAGAATACTGTATATTTCTTGAATAACGCTTGACTATGCCTAATACGTAAAGTAATTCTTTCACCCAACGGAACCATTGTTTACCTTATAAACATACTGCCCAGGTTCTGAGGGATACTGGGTTACCCCATTATTGGTTTAACTATACTTGGATGCCTGAACAGGCAACACCTCCATTGCAGGCATTACACTCCACCCGACGGGCTGCTTGAGCCTTTCAGATCCGTGGTGGTTAGTCTCTCCCACCGCCAACCATCCGCCCGCCATTGTAATGTGGTGGGCGGGCCTCCATGGTACGGTGGTGGTGGGATCGCCACCGAAGGGCTGATGGTGGCAGTCCCAACGCCATCATAATCAGGCACCAAGTTTTAAGGTCCCTCAAAAGTGCATGCAATCTGCTGTGGTTCTAAGTTTGGGGGGGTTTGTTCCACAGTTTCGGCTTCTTCTCTGGAGAAATGGGGGAGGTAGTATGCAGAAGGGATTTGAGAAGCTCAAGCATCTAGCAGGTGAGTAGAACTTAAACAGTTTCCCCTAATCTTTTGCACAATTTGACCTTTCAACAGTGATGGGAGCTTTGAGACACTTGTCATTCTCACTCACCTCCATGATTTCTGAAGACATAAGCAATTTTCCATGGTTGACCCCTGACACTATTCCTACCTGCCTAGGGTGTCTGAACAAGTAATGAATTCACTGGATTGCAAAACCCTAGACAATATGAGATGTGAAAGCACTACTTCTGCAGCCGAAGAGCTATTTACCAGTGTTGGGCATAAGGCGATGAAGTGCCAACAGTTGTGAGCAGTGACAGGTCAAGCTTCGTATCCACACAGGCATAGATGAAAGTGAATTCCCCCAGTTGATAGAAAGCACCACTCTTTCATTTTTGAGTCCCTGGCTTCAGCATCCACAAGCATATGGCTCGAAAATACATTGCGTGCCAGATGTCCGGTGACTTCTTTTGTAGGTGAGGGTGCCAAGCCAGCAAGGGCTGATGTCAACAACCAACTCCATGCACTAGGATGGGAAAGAACTTCAAAATTGCTTCCTAAAGCCTGGCATCTTTTGTCCACAACAACCTCTCATCGTGTTTTGACTTCCGTACCCAGGGAGACCTTGGCTTGGTCTGATTGCACAAAGGTTCCATTACAGTGTCCAAGATGGGACTGAACTTTCGGTAGGAAGCTTTGAAGCTCGTGATATATTAGGTATCCCTACATCCTGTATGTTCCTGACTTTTTGGGTACCCACACACACTCTCTAATTGGAAAACAAATCACCCAAAAATTGGAACTGGTCCTGCAGGGGCACACCCTTTTTTCTATGCAAGGTAAGTCAGCAGCCAGGTAGGTGCTTCAGAGCTGCCTCCACCCTCTGGTGACGATACTGGACATGTGTAATATAAATGATGTAACTTATATTCATAACCCCTTTGAGTCCTGCCATTGTCTCCCCCATTCCATTATGAAATACTTCAGCAGCAGACGAGATAGCAAAACAGTCTATGGTCCCTTCAGACCTTGGCATGAGTGGGAAACATTGTCCTGTATGTATGGACAGGACTCTCCGATGAGCATCTGTTGGTAGCTAGTATTAAGATCCAGCTTAGAGAGCTACTGTACCCCATTTACATCAGCTAAAATCTCATCTTAAGGGGGTGTTAGATGGCTATCTCACTTCACTACCTGGTTTGGGGGGAGGGGGGTGCATGTCAACGAGTACATGAACCACCCTGGGTTGCTTTGCTTTGTTGGTCACTGCTGTGGGTGAAACCGAAAGAGTAAGAAAGACACATTTTCATTCACTGCATCTTCTTCAAATTTGAAGCTCAACTTCACTGGACTGTATACGTTATTCTGAATCCTTTTCTGCCTCAATGCCACTGGAAGGACAGTTTGTTTAATCTGTTGCTTGACTTGTCTCATTTTCAGGTATCTCATCCCAGTGAACAGGTGATGACATTTCTGGATAATGGTTTCACTCCTACACATATTGATGCTCTAGATAAAGTGCTCCGTACACACATCTGCAGTGCAGCAGCGCTCCAGTGCTCCCTCCTGATGCATCAAATGTGGCTTTGACACTAACAGTCTGGTGGCATGGTAGTTTTGTTGCTATAGTTGCCCTAAGTGGGATGGATATGCCCAGACGTGGGCCCCGTGCTCACTGCGCCACTGGATTAAAGCTAGACTGACTGATGAGGGGTGATACACAGAAACTGGTCCCAGGATGTTTATTTCCGGTTCAGGGAGAACCTGGCCTGGCAGCTGGAGCTGGACTATTCCCATGAGTAACAGGGTCAAGACTGATTTGCATATGGCTGGGTCCAAACTGGATTGGCGTGGTGAGCAAAAAATCTATGGATTTAGGCCCAGATCGCTGTACTGGGGGTGAAAGTTTGACACAGTTCAGCATTCCGTCCATCACCTTTTTGTGTTGCTCTAGTGTTTGAACTGTGCCTGCAAGGGGCAGGGGGGATATTCCTCCCTACAGATAACTGCATGTGATGGTCTTTGCCTGCTATGGTCTTGACTTGAGCTGGAGAAACTGCTGCTTGTCTGACACATTGACAAATGCACTTGGGTCATTGAGTGCTGTTATGGGGCGCCCATGCAGCAGAAGTTTGCACCTGGGCTGCTCCTCTTCAGTTTTGCATTCCTATCCACACATTATATTAGGAATGCCACTTCCTCACCTCTGGCATTGCTGTGAGTGGCAGGCATGTCCTGAGGTGACTGTGCCCAGTTACAATTCTCAGATGCCACTGTGCATGCTTTTTTAGGTTATGTAAATCCCCAATGATAGGTGCAATCATGCCTGCTGTTCCCGTAGGCACCTCTTAAGAGGCTTTGCTGATCACAAGCCAAACAGGTCATAGATAAGGCTCTATTCCATGAGTTATGGGCAATGTGGCCTTACCGCTAGAGCGGTCAACCTCGAAGCTGGGGAACTGGGTTTGAGTCTCGGCAAGGACACTCAACATCCTGTGATTCTGGGCAAATAACTTAATCTCCCCGTGCCTAACAAAATGAATGTGTCCGTTTGTAACGCAACTGGTGATCAAGGAAAGCGCTCTGATACCTTTGGGTCGAAATCACGCAATATAAAACTAAAATAAAAATGCTTCATTTGAAAAAGAATACGTGCTGGGGCTTAAAGTTTTGCTCACAAGCCCTTGACCAGCACCACCAAATGTAAGGGATGCTGAATACCAAAGCTGTCTAGTCTTTATTCCACGCCATGCCACTTTTATCTGCCACCATCCACTCCTTGTGCCCTTATCTCACTCTTGCAGGCTCATTTTTATCCCAGCTTTCTCCTTTTGCCACCGCTTTTCCATCTTTCTCTCTCTCTTTCCCTTTTTCGTGTCTTTCTTTCTCTTCCTCTGGGTCGAAGTCTGATGGTGAAATACGAAAAAAGGCTTTATCACGCAGTCTTTACCATGTAATGCCTTTGCCACTCATGCCTTTACCATGCAGTTGTCTTTACCATGCATGCCTTTAACACGCATAGTAAGTATATACCATAAGTATATGTATATATAAGGGTGGTAGGGCTAAAGGATGTGTAGTGGTAAAGGGTGATAAGGGTTATTTTATGGTTTAGAGGTGGCTAGAGATATAGGGTAGTAAGGGTAAGTGTCATTTTGTGTTTATTGTTGGGTAGTGGTAAAGAGTAGAAGGGGTAGTTTGGAGTTTATGAGTGGGTAGTCGTAAAGGGTGGTAATGGTAATTTTAGGGTTTGGGGATGGGAGTGGGTAGCCACAAAGGGTAGTAAGGGTAGTTGAAATCTAGGGGGTTTTGAGGGTTTACCCCAAACAACAGAAAAAAACAGAAAAAGAAAAGAGAAAACAATTAAATGTAAAATTAATAAATGTATACATTTTAAATGAAATTGTATATCTATATTTACATTTTTCTTATATATGTATATGCAAACCAGTACTCGCGCTGCCACGCAAGAAAGAGCCCGCACGCCTGGAAATTCATAAAGTAGATTTATTCGGCTGACGCGTTTCGACCTTCCCAGTCTTTGTCAAAGTCATAACTTCAGTAGCGAAAATGTCCTATTTTCTCTAAGCAGAAGTCAATTACAAAAGTAAACATGGAAAACAGACTCATGGGGTCTCCTTCAGCGAAGGTATGTTGCCTTAGATGAGGGGAAAACAGACTGGTTCAGGCATTATACATGAACACACAGAATGGAGCAATTAATTTTGTAGTGCTTGTAATATATTAAACTCAATTAATACTTTTCTTCAAGAGTTAGCTATGACTTAATAATTAAATTAAATACTCGGTTACAGCATTTTCAAGTTAAACACTAGTGTCATTAGTCATCTCGAAGTGTTCCCGTGCTGCAGACACGCCCATTTGCTTATCAGACATTGTCCAGTGCCCTACTAATGGGAGGTCAAAGTGCAGGTATACACAATTATAAGAAAAGCTATTGCTGATTGTGTTCAATCGATTGGACACTCAAATCCATGTCTACTGACATAAAAAAGGATGATAAATACATTCTGCCCAGTGGCGTACGACAAACCATTAGTATTCCACTAGGGTAATCTCACGACATGGTTCCATCAATTGTCAATGCAAAATAATCAAGTCATGAAAAATAATAAAAGGAAAGAGAACCAAAATAGTAATACATCCGAAAACAAAACAAAAACGCTACTCAAAGTACATCATTCCTCAAGGTACAGCTTGGCTATCGAAGTTCACCATTCTTGGCCATAATATCCTAACAAAAAATATATAGAGAATACTATAAATCACCTGGAAAAGCTATCCTAAGTGCACATGGAGCTCCTCACCCTGGTTAAGGCCACCAGGATATTTGCTGCTAAGCCGGATTATATATTCAACAAACAGCTGAGGACTTTAGGCTGGTGTACTTCTCCTGGTATATGTACGACGGCACAAGACTTTAAACAACTGTTCCAAAGGACTGCGGAGCCTCAAGAACACCACAGTCAAACTTCATATCTCTAATGCCATGAAACCCATAGCCTTGCATCACAGATGAGTACACTTCAACCTACCTCTGTTAGTGGAGAATAAAGTAGAAAGGCTGAAGGTGATGGACGTCATCTAGAAAGCATCTGGACCCACCCCACGGCTATCACCCATGGTAATAACAAAGAAGTATATGTAAGCACAGACCGTACATCTCTTTATTGACTTGTCACTCCCCAATCCAGTCATCAAATGTGAACAGCACATCGTGCCCACCATGAATGACATCATTGCTGACTTTAACATGGTGCAATGGTTTTCCAAAATAAAACTTATTGCTGGATTCCACCAGCTGGTTCTGGACCTGGCCAGTAGATACATTACCACTTTCACAGCACACTTGGGGCTCCGATGGTACAAGCACCTGAAATTTGGTATCTCATTGAAGGCGGAAGTTTGCCAGAGTCCGATTAGAGAAATACTATCCGGATTGTAAGGGGTCCTCAACATGACTGATGACATCTTAATTTTCTCCAAGAAGAGCACCACCACCGTTTCACAGGGTCTATGAAAAGAATAACAGACCACAGGCTTATGTTATGCTTCCCAAAGACAAGTGCAAGTTCTTCAAGCACCAAGCTGAGTACTTTGGTTACTTCTCCTCAATAGATGGAGTGGAAATCAACTCAAACGAAGTACGATGATATAGAGAGTGCCCCAATTACCACCTCTGCAAACAAAGTACAAAGTTTTCTGGGCATGGAAAATTACTGTGGATGCTTTATTCCCAATCTAGCAATGCTGACTGAGTCATTGTGAGCCATCACAAAATGCAGGCCCATATGGAGAGGAAGTCCGCACATGAAGAAGCGTTCCACAAGGTAAAGGGGGTTCTCCTCCATGACCCTGCAATGGTATTTCAACATGCAGAACAACTCTGAATTAGTCATTCACATGAACCCTGTAGGACTAGGGCCTGTTCTAGTTCAAGAGCAGGCGAGAAGAGAATGGGTTTCCCCCACTTTTGCAAGCTGAGTCCACACCGATACAGAGGCATGCTATGCTCAAATAGAGAACGAAGCCCCAGGAATTAGGAGAGCGCATGCCCATTTCCACTTATACCTATATGGAGAAAATTCAGAGTGGTCATTGACAACAAACCTCTGTTAACCTTTTTAAGGACAATTCCTAACACCCCCTCCATGGTCTAGAAGTGGGCAGGGCAACTACAACAATAAACAATATCGCTTTGCAGTTGTCTACAAGCCAAGGTGAATTCCTGTCAAGGCACACAAAGAAAGCAACTTCAACATCCAACTGACAAGCAGATGAGACAGAGGAGTGTGTCCATGCAGCCATGCGGAGGGCATACCCAGGAAGATAAAGTTAGAAAGAATCGTAAAAGAAGTACTACAAGGCGAATGTCTCCACGAAGTACAACAAGCCCTACAAAGAGGCTCATGGAATAGCTTCCTGCATGAGATTCAAGCACATGACCACCGAACCTAAGACACTCACAAGACTATGGAGAGTGCAAACACAACTGAGCAACATAAAGAAAGGACTCATTCTCTGGAGACACTCAATAGTGGTCCTGTAAACTCTACAAGCAAACGTAGTTGCACTAATTCATTAGGAGCATCTAGGGGTTGCTAAGACCAAGTCAAGACTAGGCACAATATTAGGGTTCCCAGGGATGGACAGCGCTATTGAAGAGGCAATACAACAACATCAAGCATGTCAATTCAACAGCGAAGCCGAACACCCGACCTAAGTCGTCACGTCCCCATGCACCAATATCAGTGTACCCCTTGGTCGCTTTCTGGATGGAAGATAGATACTAGTCATAGTAGATGTGCATAACAATTTTCTCAGTGACATCCACCATATTTGAACACATAAAGCCGAAGACAGAAAAAAATCCTAGCATCTATGGTTTACCAGGACCAACACCGGGTCCCCCTCCGAAGGGAATGACTTCCAGAACTACCTCCACCAACTGTGGATTTGTCATCACAAAACCACAACCTGTTGACTGCAGATGAATAGAGATGTAGAATGCTCCATGAGAACCGTCAACAAGGCACTGTGGCTCGGAGTAGAATGTGGTGATGATCTGGAGTGGGCCCTTCACAGCATCCTATATACAAAAATACCCCACTGTACCACCAGGTGCACTCCAGCCATGCTGATGCTCAAACAGCCCTCAAGAGAGAGTCTCCCATCAGTGCTCCAGTGGCACCCCGCCTAGACACCAGGGTTGGCCAACCAGATTGTAAGCAAAGCAAAGAGAAAGCAAACAGAGAAGAGCAGATCAGTATCCTAGAAAGATGGACATCTCCCGGGGTTGGAGGTTCTAGAGTCACTGTGAAAAGGGTCCTTGAACAAGGATGCCATAAACGGGCCATGGAAACTACCCTAAGGGGAACAGAAGCGCTAACTCGAAACATCTGTGGTTACAGTAGATCCCTAAAGTGCAAAGCAAGGAAGATGAACCTCAGGTGAGCACAATGTGCATGAAGGACATCAGAAAGAAGAAGAATGGAACGGTCCTAGACCCTGTGGCCCAACCAAATATGCCAATGGATCCGCATGAAGCATCCGAGCAAGAAATACACCCACAAGTATGCGTGAAGCCACTGGCAGACCTGCAAGAGTTGGAAGGAACTCAGCACCAGAGGCACAGCCTGAGAGCCAGCGCTGCTCCCAGGCAAAGCCTGAGAGCCAACCCTGCTCCCAGGCACAGCCTGAGAGCCAACCCTGCTCCCAGGCAAAGCCTGAGAGCCAACCCTGCTCCCAGGCACAGCCTGAGAGCCAGCGCTGCTCCCAGGCACAGCCTGAGAGCCAACCCTGCTCCCAGGCAAAGCCTGAGAGCCAACCCTGCTCCCAGGCAAAGCCTGAGAGCCAAACCCTGCTCCCAGGCACAGCCTGAGAGCCAACCCTGCTCCCAGGCACAGCCTGAGAGACTGTGTGTGCTACCTTGAATCTAGCTGTGAATCCAGAGGGGTCCAGATGTAATCTAAAGTGAGAAGGGACACAGTGAGCGGCTCGGCCACTGCTCTGCCACAGAGCCATATGTCACACCCACCCTGCAGCTCGGGCGGCCAAGAGGATGATTGGGCAGAAGACGGACCCCTAGAGGCCCTTCTAGTTAGTAGCCCATGAGTGATTGTCACCTTATTGCAGCGCCTTCCCTAGGGCCAATCAGTCACCACACTCCCCACCACTTTCAATGATCTCCAGCCACAACTGGTGGCCTGCAGTGGTAAGAGGCAGAGAGTGCCGTGTGTGAACACAGGGGGCGCTGTGTGTACACACGAGGACGGAGCAGAGCTTTGACAATGTGAACAGCATTGTCCGTTCTTAAAGTGGATAAAGTTGCTCAAATTTCGCAAGTGGATAAGCCCTGCACACTCTGCTCTAACTTGCAACTCTCCCCAATTGCTAGTCTAAAATGGATTACGTGACCCAGGCCTCACCATAATTGTGTGAAACTGGCCGTCATGCACACTACACGCAACACACACACACACTCTCTCTCTCTCACTTCCAGTCTTTCTCTTTCTCTCTCTCTCTCTCTCTCGCTTTCTCTCTCTCTCTCTCTTCTCTCTCTCTTTCTCTCTCTCTTCTCTCTCTCTTTCTCGCTCTCTCTTCCAGTCTTTCTCTTTTTCTCTCTCTCTATATATATATATCATTCCAGTCTTTCTCTTTCTCTCATTCTCGCTTTCTCTCTCTCTCTCTCTCTCTCTCTTCTCTCTCTCTTTCTCTCTCTCTCTCTTCAAGTCTTTCTCTTTTTCTCTCTCTCTCTCTCTCTCTCTCTCGCTTTCGCTCTCTCTCTCTCTCTCTT